>NW_027189243.1:146416-213916 GCF_040958095.1 Procambarus clarkii
GAGGGAAGGGGATCCACGAGTGAGGTCAGAGGATCCAAGAGTGAGGTAAGGGGATCCAAGAGTGAGGTAAGGGGATCCAAGAGTGAGGTAAGGGATCTAAGAGTGAGGTAAGGGGATCCAAGAGTGAGGTAAGGGGATCCAAGAGTGAGGTAAGGGGATCCAAGAGTGAGGTAAGGGGATCCAAGAGTGAGGTAAGGGGCCAAGAGTGAGGTAAGGGGATCCAAGAGTGAGGTAAGGGGATCCAAGAGTGAGGTAAGGGGATCCAAGAGTGAGGTAAGGGGATCCAAGAGTGAGGTAAGGGATCTAAGAGAGAGGGAAGGGGATCCAAGAGTGATGGAAGGGGATCCAAGAGTGAGGTAAGAGGATCCAAGAGCTAGGGAAGGGGATCCAAGAGCGAGGGAAGGGGATCCAAGAGTGAGGTAAGGGGATCCAAGAGTGAGGTAAGGGGATCCAAGAGTGAGGTAAGGGGATCCAAGAGTGAGGTAAGGGATCCAAGAGAGAGGGCTGGGGATCCAAGAGTGAGGGAAGGGGATCCAAGAGTGAGGTCAGAGGATCCAAGAGTGAGGTAAGGGGATCCAAGAGTGAGGTAAGGGGATCCAAGAGTGAGGTAAGGGATCTAAGAGAGAGGGAAGGGGATCCAAGAGTGAGGTAAGGGGATCCAAGAGTGAGGTAAGGGGATCCAAGAGTGAGGTAAGGGGATCCAAGAGTGAGGTAAGAGGATCCAAGAGTGAGGTAAGGGATCTAAGAGAGAGGGAAGGGGATCCAAGAGTGATGGAAGGGGATCCAAGAGGTAAGAGGATCCAAGAGCGAGGGAAGGGGATCCAAGAGTGAGGGAAGGGGATCTGAGAGTGAGGAAAGGGGGATCCAAGAGTGAGGAAAGGGGATCCAAAAGTGAGGGAAGGGGATCCAAGAGGTGAGGGAAGGGGATTCAAGAGTGAGGGAAGGGGATCTGAGAGTGAGGGAAGGGGATCTGAGAGTGAGGGAAGGGGATCCAAGAGTGAGGGAAGGGGATCCAAGAGGTGAGGGAAGGGGATCTGAGAGTGAGGGAAGGGGATTTGAGAGTGAGGGAAGGGGATCTGAGAGTGAGGGAAGGGGATCCAAGAGTGAGGGAAGGGGATCCAAGAGGTGAAGGAAGGGGATCCAAGAGTGAAGGAAGGGGATCCAAGAGTGAGGGAAGGGGATCTGAGAGTGAGGGAAGGGGATCCAAGAGTGAGGAAAAGGATATCCAAGAGTGAGGGAAGGGGAGCCAAGAGTGAGGGGAAAAGGATCAAGGAGTGAGGGAAAAGGATCCAAGAGAGAGGGAAGGGGGATCCAAGAGTGAGGGAAAGGGATCTGAGAGTGTCGGAAGGGGATCCAAGAGCGAGGTAAGGGGATCCAAGAGTGAGGGAAGGGGATCCAAGTGTGAGGGAAGGGGATCCAAGAGTGACGTCTGAGGATCCAAGAGTGAGGTAAGGGGATCCAAGAGTGAGGTAAGGAGCCATGAGTGAGGGAAGGGGATCCAAGAGGTGAGGGAAGGGGGATCTGAGAGTGAGGAAAGGGGATCTGAGAATGAGGTAAAGGGATCCGAGAGTGAGGTAAGGGGATCCAAGAGTGAGGTAAGGGGATCCAAGAGTGAGGTAAGGGGATCCAAGAGTGAGGTAAGGGGATCCAAGAGTGAGGTAAGGGGATCCAAGAGTGAGGTAACGGGATCCAAGAGTGAGGGAAGGGGATACAAGAGTGAGGTAAGGGGATCCAAGAGTGAGGGAAGGGGATCCAAGAGAGAGGTAAGGGGATCCAAGAGTGAGGGAAGGGGATCCAAGAGTGAGGTAAGAGGATCCAAGAGTGAGGGAAGGGGATCCAGGAGTGAGGGAAGGGGATCCAAGAGTGAGGGAAGGGGATCTGAGAGTGAGGGAAGGGGATCCAATAGTGAGGGAAGAGGATTCAGGAGGTGAGGAAAGGGGATCCAAGAGTGAGGGAAGGGGACCTGAGAGTGAGGGAAGATTATCTGAGAGTGAGGGAAGGGGATCCAAGAGTGAGGTAAGGGGCCAAGAGTGAGGTAAGGGGATCCAAGAGTGAGGTAAGGGGATCCAAGAGTGAGGTAAGGGGATCCAAGAGTTAGGTAAGGGGATCCAAGAGTGAGGTAAGGGGATAAAAGAGTGAGGTAAGGGGATCCAAGAGTGAGGTAAGGGGATCCAAGAGTGAGGTAAGGGGCCAAGAGTGAGGTAAGGGGATCCAAGAGTGAGGTAAGGGGATCCAAGAGTGAGGTAAGGGGATCCAAGAGTGAGGTAAGGGATCTAAGAGAGAGGGAAGGGGATCCAAGAGTGATGGAAGGGGATCCAAAAGGTAAGAGGATCCAAGAGCGAGGGAAGGGGATCCAAGAGTGAGGGAAGGGGATCTGAGAGTAAGGAAAGGGGATCCAAGAGTGAGGAAAGGGGATCCAAAAGTGAGGGAAGGGGATCTGAGAGTGAGGGAAGGGGATCCAAGAGTGAGGGAAGGGGATCCAGGAGGTGAGGGAAGGGGATCCAAGAGTGAGGGAAGGGGATCTGAGAGTGAGGGAAGGGGATCCAAGAGTGAGGGAAGGGGATCCAAGAGGTGAGGGAAGGGGATCCAAGAGTGAGGGAAGGGGATCTGAGAGTGAGGGAAGGGGATCCAAGAGTGAGGGAAGGGTATCCAAGAGTGAGGGAAGGGGATCCAAAAGTGAGGGGAAAAGGATCCAAGAGTGAGGGAAAAGGATCCAAGAGTGAGGGAAGCGGGATCCAAGAGTCAGGGAAGGGGATCTGAGAGTGTCGGAAGGGGATCCAAGAGCGAGGTAAGGGGATCCAAGAATGAGGGAAGGGGATCCAAGAGGGAAGGGGATCCAAGAGTGAGGTCAGAGGATCCAAGAGTGAGGTAAGGGGATCCAAGAGTGAGGTAAGGGGCCAAGAGTGAGGTAAGGGATCCAAGAGAGAGGGCTGGGGATCCAAGAGTGAGGGAAGGGGATCCACGAGTGAGGTCAGAGGATCCAAGGGTGAGGTAAGGGGATCCAAGAGTGAGGTAAGGGGATCCAAGAGTGAGGTAAGGGATCTAAGAGTGAGGTAAGGGGATCCAAGAGTGAGGTAAGGGGATCCAAGAGTGAGGTAAGGGGATCCAAGAGTGAGGTAAGGGGATCCAAGAGTGAGGTAAGGGGCCAAGAGTGAGGTAAGGGGATCCAAGAGTGAGGTAAGGGGATCCAAGAGTGAGGTAAGGGGATCCAAGAGTGAGGTAAGGGGATCCAAGAGTGAGGTAAGGGATCTAAGAGAGAGGGAAGGGGATCCAAGAGTGATGGAAGGGGATCCAAGAGTGAGGTAAGAGGATCCAAGAGCTAGGGAAGGGGATCCAAGAGCGAGGGAAGGGGATCCAAGAGTGAGGTAAGGGGATCCAAGAGTGAGGTAAGGGGATCCAAGAGTGAGGTAAGGGGGATCCAAGAGTGAGGTAAGGGATCCAAGAGAGAGGGCTGGGGATCCAAGAGTGAGGGAAGGGGATCCAAGAGTGAGGTCAGAGGATCCAAGAGTGAGGTAAGGAGATCCAAGAGTGAGGTAAGGGGATCCAAGAGTGAGGTAAGGGATCTAAGAGAGAGGGAAGGGGATCCAAGAGTGAGGTAAGGGGATCCAAGAGTGAGGTAAGGGGATCCAAGAGTTAGGTAAGGGGATCCAAGAGTGAGGTAAGGGGCCAAGAGTGAGGTAAGGGGATCCAAGAGTGAGGTAAGGGGATCCAAGAGTGAGGTAAGGGGATCCAAGAGTGAGGTAAGGGATCTAAGAGAGAGGGAAGGGGATCCAAGAGTGATGGAAGGGGATCCAAGAGGTAAGAGGATCCAAGAGCGAGGGAAGGGGATCCAAGAGTGAGGGAAGGGGATCTGAGAGTGAGGAAAGGGGATCCAAGAGTGAGGAAAGGGGATCCAAAAGTGAGGGAAGGGGATCCAAGAAGTGAGGGAAGGGGATTCAAGAGTGAGGGAAGGGGATCTGAGAGTGAGGGAAGGGGATCTGAGAGTGAGGGAAGGGGATCCAAGAGTGAGGGAAGGGGATCCAAGAGGTGAGGGAAGGGGATCTGAGAGTGAGGGAAGGGGATTTGAGAGTGAGGGAAGGGGATCTGAGAGTGAGGGAAGGGGATCCAAGAGTGAGGGAAGGGGATCCAAGAGGTGAAGGAAGGGGATCCAAGAGTGAAGGAAGGGGATCCAAGAGTGAGGGAAGGGGATCTGAGAGTGAGGGAAGGGGATCCAAGAGTGAGGGAAAGGATATCCAAGAGTGAGGGAAGGGGATCCAAGAGTGAGGGGAAAAGGATCCAAGAGTGAGGGAAAAGGATCCAAGAGAGAGGGAATTGGGATCCAAGAGTGAGGGAAAGGGATCTGAGAGTGTCGGAAGGGGATCCAAGAGCGAGGTAAGGGGATCCAAGAGTGAGGGAAGGGGATCCAAGTGTGAGGGAAGGGGATCCAAGAGTGAGGTCTGAGGATCCACGAGTGAGGTAAGGGGATCCAAGAGTGAGGTAAGGAGCCATGAGTGAGGGAAGGGGATCCAAGAGGTGAGGGAAGGGGGATCTGAGAGTGAGGAAAGGGGATCTGAGAGTGAGGTAAAGGGATCCGAGAGTGAGGTAAGGGGATCCAAGAGTGAGGTAAGGGGATCCAAGAGTGAGGTAAGGGGATCCAAGAGTGAGGTAAGGGGATCCAAGAGTGAGGTAAGGGGATCCAAGAGTGAGGGAAGGGGATACAAGAGTGAGGTAAGGGGATCCAAGAGTGAGGGAAGGGGATCCAAGAGAGAGGGAAGGGGATCCAAGAGTGAGGGAAGGGGATCCAAGAGTGAGGTAAGAGGATCCAAGAGTGAGGGAAGGGGATCCAGGAGTGAGGGAAGGGGATCCAAGAGTGAAGGAAGGGGATCTGAGAGTGAGGGAAGGGGATCCAATAGTGAGGGAAGAGGATTCAGGAGGTGAGGAAAGGGGATCCAAGAGTGAGGGAAGGGGATCTGAGAGTGAGGGAAGATTATCTGAGAGTGAGGGAAGGGGATCTGAGAGTGAGGGAAGATTATCTGAGAGAGAGGGAAGGGGATCCAAGAGTGAGGTAAGGGGCCAAGAGTGAGGTAAGGGGATCCAAGAGTGAGGTAAGGGGATCCAAGAGTGAGGTAAGGGGATCCAAGAGTTAGGTAAGGGGATCTGAGAGTGAGGGATGGGGATCCAAGAGTGAGGGAAGGGTATCCAAGAGTGAGGGAAGGGGATCCAAAAGTGAGGGGAAAAGGATCCAAGAGTGAGGGAAAAGGATCCAAGAGTGAGGGAAGCGGGATCCAAGAGTGAGGTCTGAGGATCCAAGAGTGAGGTAAGGGGATCCAAGAGTGAGGTAAGGAGCCATGAGTGAGGGAAGGGGATCCAAGAGTTGAGGGAAGGGGGATCTGAGAGTGAGGAAAGGGGATCTGAGAGTGAGGTAAAGGGATCCGAGAGTGAGGTAAGGGGATCCAAGAGTGAGGTAAGGGGATCCAAGAGTGAGGTAAGGGGATCCAAGAGTGAGGTAAGGGGATCCAAGAGTGAGGTAAGGGGATCCAAGAGTGAGGGAAGGGGATACAAGAGTGAGGTAAGGGGATCCAAGAGTGAGGGAAGGGGATCCAAAAGAGAGGGAAGGGGATCCAAGAGTGAGGGAAGGGGATCCAAGAGTGAGGTAAGAGGATCCAAGAGTGAGGGAAGGGGATCCAGGAGTGAGGGAAGGGGATCCAAGAGTGAGGGAAGGGGATCTGAGAGTGAGGGAAGGGGATCCAATAGTGAGGGAAGAGGATTCAGGAGGTGAGGAAAGGGGATCCAAGAGTGAGGGAAGGGGATCTGAGAGTGAGGGAAGATTATCTGAGAGTGAGGGAAGGGGATCCAAGAGTGAGGTAAGGGGCCAAGAGTGAGGTAAGGGGATCCAAGAGTGAGGTAAGGGGATCCAAGAGTGAGGTAAGGGGATCCACGAGTTAGGTAAGGGGATCTGAGAGTGAGGGAAGGGGATCCAAGAGTGAGGGAAGGGTATCCAAGAGTGAGGGAAGGGGATCCAAAAGTGAGGGGAAAAGTATCCAAGAGTGAGGGAAAAGGATCCAAGAGTGAGGGAAGCGGGATCCAAGAGTGAGGTAAGGGGATCCAAGAGTGAGGTAAGGGGATCCAAGAGTGAGGTAAGGGGATCCAAGAGTGAGGTAAGGGGATCCAAGAGTGAGGGAAGGGGATACAAGAGTGAGGTAAGGGGATCCAAGAGTGAGGGAAGGGGATCCAAGAGAGAGGGAAGGGGATCCAAAAGTGAGGGAAGGGGATCCAAGAGTGAGGTAAGAGGATCCAAGAGTGAGGGAAGGGGATCCAGGAGTGAGGGAAGGGGATCCAAGAGTGAGGGAAGGGGATCTGAGAGTGAGGGAAGGGGATCCAATAGTGAGGGAAGAGCTAGATTCAGGAGGTGAGGAAAGGGGATCCAAGAGTGAGGGAAGGGGATCTGAGAGTGAGGGAAGATTATCTGAGAGTGAGGGAAGGGGATCCAAGAGTGAGGTAAGGGGCCAAAAGTGAGGTAAGGGGATCCAAGAGTGAGGTAAGGGGATCCAAGAGTGAGGTAAGGGGATCCAAGAGTTAGGTAAGGGGATCTGAGAGTGAGGGAAGGGGATCCAAGAGTGAGGGAAGGGTATCCAAGAGTGAGGGAAGGGGATCCAAAAGTGAGGGGAAAAGGATCCAAGAGTGAGGGAAAAGGATCCAAGAGTGAGGGAAGCGGGATCCAAGAGTGAGGGAAGGGGATCTGAGAGTGTCGGAAGGGGATCCAAGAGCGAGTTAAGGGGATCCAAGAATGAGGGAAGGGGATCCAAGAGGGAAGGGGATCCAAGAGTGAGGTCAGAGGATCCAAGAGTGAGGTAAGGGGATCCAAGAGTGAGGTAAGGGGCCAAGAGTGAGGTAAGGGATCCAAGAGAGAAGGCTGGGGATCCAAGAGTGAGGGAAGGGGATCCACGAGTGAGGTCAGAGGATCCAAGAGTGAGGTAAGGGGATCCAAGAGTGAGGTAAGGGGATCCAAGAGTGAGGTAAGGGATCTAAAAGTGAGGTAAGGGGATCCAAGAGTGAGGTAAGGGGATCCAAGAGTGAGGTAAGGGGATCCAAGAGTGAGGTAAGGGGATCCAAGAGTGAGGTAAGGGGCCAAGTGTGAGGTAAGTGGATCCAAGAGCTAGGGAAGGGGATCCAAGAGCGAGGGAAGGGGATCCAAGAGTGAGGTCAGAGGATCCAAGAGTGAGGTAAGGGGATCCAAGAGTGAGGTAAGGGGGTCCAAGAGTGAGGTAAGGGGATCCAAGAGTGAGGTAAGGGATCTAAGAGAGAGGGAAGGGGATCCAAGAGTGATGGAAGGGGATCCAAGAGGTAAGAGGATCCAAGAGCGAGGGAAGGAGATCCAAGAGTGAGGGAAGGGGATCTGAGAGTGAGGAAAGGGGATCCAAGAGTGAGGAAAGGGGATCCAAAAGTGAGGGAAGGGGATCCAAGAGGTGAGGGAAGGGGATTCAAGAGTGAGGGAAGGGGATCTGAGAGTGATGGAAGGGGATCTGAGAGTGAGGGAAGGGGATCCAAGAGTGAGGGAAGGGGATCCAAAAGGTGAGGGAAGGGGATCTGAGAGTGAGGGAAGGGGATTTGAGAGTGAGGGAAGGGGATCCAAGAGTGAGGGAAGGGGATCCAAGAGGTGAAGGAAGGGGATCCAAGAGTGAAGGAAGGGGATCCAAGAGTGAGGGAATGGGATCCAAGAGTGAGGAAAAGGATATCCAAGAGTGAGGGAAGGGGATCCAATAGTGAGGGGAAAAGGATCCAAGAGTGAGGGAAAAGGATCCAAGAGAGAGGGAAGGGGGATCCAAGAGTGAGGGAAAGGGATCTGAGAGTGTCGGAAGGGGATCCAAGAGCGAGGTAAGGGGATCCAAGAGTGAGGGAAGGGGATCCAAGTGTGAGGGAAGGCGATCCAAGAATGAGGTCTGAGGATCCAAGAGTGAGGTAAGGGGATCCAAGAGTGAGGTAAGGAGCCATGAGTGAGGGAAGGGGATCCAAGAGGTGAGGGAAGGGGGATCTGAGAGTGAGGAAAGGGGATCTGAGAGTGAGGTAAAGGGATCCGAGAATGAGGTAAGGGGATCCAAGAGTGAGGTAAGGGGATCCAAGAGTGAGGTAAGGGGATCCAAGAGTGAGGTAAGGGGATCCAAGAGTGAGGTAAGGGGATCCAAGAGTGAGGTAAGGGGATCCAAGAGTGAGGTAAGGGGATCCAAGAGTGAGGGAAGGGATCCAAGAGAGAGGGAAGGGGATCCAAAAGTGAGGGAAGGGGATCCAAGAGTGAGGTAAGAGGATCCAAGAGTGAGGGAAGGGGATCCAGGAGTGAGGGAAGGGGATCCAAGAGTGAGGGAAGGGGATCTGAGAGTGAAGGAAGGGGATCCAATAGTGAGGGAAGAGGATTCAGGAGGTGAGGAAAGGGGATCCAAGAGTGAGGGAAGGGGATCTGAGAGTGAGGGAAGATTATCTGAGAGTGAGGGAAGGGGATCCAAGAGTGAGGTAAGGGGCCAAGAGTGAGGTAAGGGGATCCAAGAGTGAGGTAAGGGGATCCAAGAGTGAGGTAAGGGGATCCAAGAGTTAGGTAAGGGGATCCAAGAGTAAGCTAAGGGGATCCAAGAGTGAGGTAAGGGGATCCAAGAGTGAGGTAAGGGGTTCCAAGAGTGAGGTAAGGGGCCAAGAGTGAGGTAAGGGGATCCAAGAGTGAGGTAAGGGGATCCAAGAGTGAGGTAAGGGGATCCAAGAGTGAGGTAAAGGATCTAAGAGAGAGGGAAGGGGATCCAAGAGTGATGGAAGGGGATCCAAGAGATAAGAGGATCCAAGAGCGAGGGAAGGGGATCCAAGAGTGAGGGAAGGGGATCTGATAGTGGGGAAAGGGGATCCAAGAGTGAGGAAAGAGGATCCAAAAGTGAGGGAAGGGGATCTGAGAGTGAGGGAAGGGTATCCAAGAGTGAAGGAAGGGGATCCAAGAGGTGAGGGAAGGGGATCCAAGAGTGAGGGAAGGGGATCTGAGAGTGAGGGAAGGGGATCCAAGGGTGAGGGATGGGGATCCAAGAGGTGAGGGAAGGGGATCCAAGAGTGAGGGAAGGGGATCTGAGAGTGAGGGAAGGGGATCCAAGAGTGAGGGAAGGGTATCCAAGAGTGAGGAAAGGGGATCCAATAGTGAGGGGAAAAGGATCCAAGAGTGAGGGAAAAGGATCCAAGAGTGAGGGAAGCGGGATCCAAGAGTGAGGGAAGGGGATCTGAGAGTGTCGGAAGGGGATCCAAGAGCGAGGTAAGGGGATCCAAGAGTGAGGTAAGGGGCCAAGAGTGAGGTAAGGGATCCAAGAGAGAGGGCTGGGGATCCAAGAGTGAGGGAAGGGGATCCACGAGTGAGGTCAGAGGATCCAAGAGTGAGGTAAGGGGATCCAAGAGTGAGGAAAGGGGATCCAAGAGTGAGGTAAGGGATCTAAGAGTGAGGTAAGGGGAAACAAGAGTGAGGTAAGGGGATCCAAGATTGAGGTAAGGGGATCCAAGAGTGAGGTAAGGGGATCCAAGAATGAGGTAAGGGGCCAAGAGTGAGGTAAGGGGATCCAAGAATGAGGTAAGGGGATCCAAGAGTGAGGTAAGGGGATCCAAGAGTGAGGTAAGGGGATCCAAGAGGGAAGGGGATCCAAGAGGGAAGGGGATCCAAGAGTGAGGTTAGAGGATCCAAGAGTGAGGTAAGGGGATCCAAGAGTGAGGTAAGGGGCCAAGAGTGAGGTAAGGGATCCAAGAGAGAGGGCTGGGGATCCAAGAGTGAGGGAAGGGGATCCACGAGTGAGGTCAGAGGATCCAAGAGTGAGGTAAGGGGATCCAAGAGTGAGGAAAGGGGATCCAAGAGTGAGGTAAGGGATCTAAGAGTGAGGTAAGGGGAAACAAGAGTGAGGTAAGGGGATCCAAGATTGAGGTAAGGGGATCCAAGAGTGAGGTAAGGGGATCCAAGAATGAGGTAAGGGGCCAAGAGTGAGGTAAGGGGATCCAAGAATGAGGTAAGGGGATCCAAGAGTGAGGTAAGGGGATCCAAGAGTGAGGTAAGGGGATCCAAGAGTGAGGTAAGGGATCTAAGAGAGAGGGAAGGGGATCCAAGAGTGATGGAAGGGGATCCAAGAGTGAGGTAAGAGGATCCAAGAGCTAGGGAAGGGGATCCAAGAGCGAGGGAAGGGGATCCAAGAGTGAGGTAAGGGGATCCAAGAGTGAGGTAAGGGGATCCAAGAGTGAGGTAAGGGGATCCAAGAGTGAGGTAAGGGATCCAAGAGAGAGGGCTGGGGATCCAAGAGTGAGGGAAGGGGATCCAAGAGTGAGGTCAGAGGATCCAAGAGTGAGGTAAGGGGATCCAAGAGTGAGGTAAGGGGATCCAAGAGTGAGGTAAGGGATCTAAGAGAGAGGGAAGGGGATCCAAGAGTGAGGTAAGGGGATCCAAGAGTGAGGTAAGGGGATCCAAGAGTGAGGTAAGGGGATCCAAGAGTGAGGTAAGGGGCCAAGAGTGAGGTAAGGGGATCCAAGAGTGAGGTAAGGGGATCCAAGAGTGAGGTAAGGGGATCCAAGAGTGAGGTAAGGGGATCCAAGAGTGAGGTAAGGGATCTAAGAGAGAGGGAAGGGGATCCAAGAGTGATGGAAGGGGATCCAAGAGGTAAGAGGATCCAAGAGCAAGGGAAGGGGATCCAAGAGTGAGGGAAGGGGATCTGAGAGTGAGGAAAGGGGATCCAAGAGTGAGGAAAGGGGATCCAAGAGGTGAGGGAAGGGGATCCAAGAGGTGAGGGAAGGGGATCTAAGAGTGAGGGAAGGGGATCTGAGAGTGAGGGAAGGGGATCTGAGAGTGAGGGAAGGGGATCCAAGAGGTGAGGGAAGGGGATCCAAAAGTACGGGAATTGGATCTGAGAGTGAGGGAATGGGATCTGAGAGTGAGGGAAGGGGATCCAAGAGTGAGGGAAGGGGATCCAAGAGGTGAAGGAAGGGGATCCAAGAGTGAGGGAAGGGGATCCAAGAGTGAGGGAAAGGGATCTGAGAGTGAGGGAAGGGGATCCAAGAGTGAGGGAAGGATATCCAAGAGTGAGGGAAGGGGATCCAAGAGTGAGGGGAAAAGGATCCAAGAGTGAGGGAAAAGGATCCAAGAGAGAGGGAAGGGGGATCCAAGAGTGAGGGAAGGGGATCTGAGAGTGTCGGAAGGGGATCCAAGAGCGAGGTAAGGGGATCCAAGAGTGAGGGAAGGGGATCCAAGTGTGAGGGAAGGGGATCCAAGAGTGAGGTCAGAGGATCCATGAGTGAGGTAAGGGGATCGAAGAGTGAGGTAAGGAGCCATGAGTGAGGGAAGGGGATCCAAGAGGTGAGGAAAGGGGGATCTGAGAGTTAGGAAAGGGGATCTGAGAGTGAGGTAAAGGGATCCGAGAGTGAGGTAAAGGGATCCAAGAGTGAGGTAAGGGGATCCAAGAGTGAGGTAAGGGGATCCAAGAGTGAGGTAAGGGGATCCAAGAGTGAGGTAAGGGGATCCGAGAGTGAGGTAAGGGGATCCAAGAGTGAGGGAAGGGGATCCAAGAGTGAGGTAAGGGGATCCAAGAGTGAGGGAAGGGGATCCAAGAGAGAGGGAAGGGGATCCAAGAGTGAGGGAAGGGGATCCAAGAGTGAGGTAAGAGGATCCAAGAGTGAGGGAAGGGGATCCAGGAGTGAGGGAAGGGGATCCAAGATTGAGGGAAGGGGATCTGAGAGTGAGGGAAGGGGATCCAATAGTGAGGGAAGAGGATTCAAGAAGTGAGGAAAGGGGATCCAAGAGTGAGGGAAGGGGATCTGAGAGTGAGGGAAGAAGATCTGAGAGTGAGGGAAGGGGGTTCCAAGAGTGAGGGGAAGGGGATCCAAGAGGTGAGGGAAGGGGGATCCAAGAGTGAGGGAAGGGGATCTGAGAGTGAGGGAAGGGGATCTGAGAGTGAGGGAAGGGGATCTGAGAGTGAGGGAAGGGGATCCACGAGTGAGGGAAGGGGATCCAAGAGGTGAGGGAAGGGGATCCAAGAGTGAGGGAAGGGGATCCAAGAGTGAGGGAAGGGGATCCAAGAGTGAGGGAAGGGGATCCAAGAGTGAGGGAAGGGGATCCAAGAGTGAGGGGGAAAGGATCCAAGAGTGAGGGAAAAGGATCCAAGAGTGAGGGAATTGGGATCCAAGAGTGAGGGAAGGGGATCTGAGAGTGTCGGAAGGGGATCCAAGAGCGAGGTAAGGGGATCCAAGAGTGAGGGAAGGGGATCCAAGAATGAGGGAAGGGGATCAAAGAGTGAGGTCAGAGGATCCAGGAGTGAGGTAAGGGGATCCAAGAGTGAGGTAAATGGCCAAGAGTGAGGTAAGGAGATCCAAGAGTGAGGTAAGGGGATCCAAGAGTGAGGTAAGGGGATCCAAGAGTGAGGTAAGGGATCCAAGAGAAAGGGCTGGGGATCCAGGAGTGAGGGAAGGGGATCCAAGAGTAAGGTCAGAGGATCCAAGAGTGAGGTAAGGGGATCCAAGAGTGAGGTAAGGGGATCCAAGAGTGAGGTAAGGGGATCCAAGAGTGAGGTAAGGGATCTAGGAGAGAGGGAAGGGGATCCAATAGTGAGGTAAGGGGATCCAAGAGTGAGGTAAGGGGATCCAAGAGTGAGGTAAGGGGATCCAAGAGTGAGGTAAGGGGCCAAGAGTGAGGTAAGGGGATCCAAGAGTGAGGTAAGGGGATCTAAGAGTGAGGTAAGGGGATCTAAGAGTGAGGTAAGGGGATCCAAGAGTGAGGTAAGGGGATCCAAGAGTGAGGTAAGGGATCTAAGAGAGAGGGAAGGGGATCCAAGAGTGAGGTAAGGGGATCCAAGAGTGAGGTAAGGGGATCCAAGAGTGAGGTAAGGGGATCCAAGAGTGAGGTAAGGGGGTCCAAGAGTGAGGGAAGGGGATCCAAGAGTGAGGTAAGGGGATACAAGAGTGAGGGAAGGGGATCCAAGAGTGAGGTAAGAGGATCCAGGAGTGAGGGACGGGGTCCTGTGAGTGAGGGAAGGGGATCCAAGAGTGAGAGAACGGGATCCAAGAGTGAGAGAAGGGGAGCCAGGAGTGAGTTAAGAGGATCCAAGAGTGAGGGAAGGGGATCTGTGAGGGAGGGAAGGGGATCCAAGAGTGAGGGAAGGGGATCCAAAAGTGAGGGAAGGGGATCTGAGAGTGAGGGAAGGGGATCTGAGAGTGAGGGAAGGGGATCCAAGAGTGAGGGAAGGGGATCCAAGAGGTGAGGGAAGGGGATCCAAGAGGGGAGGGAAGGGGATCCAAGAGTGAGGGAAGGGGATCTGAGAGTGAGGGAAGGGGCACCAAGAGTGAGGGAAGAGGGATCCAAGAGTGAGGGAAGGGGTTCCAAGAGAGAGGGAAGGGGATCCAAGAGTGAGGGAAGGGGATCCAAGAGTGAGTGAAGGGGATCCGAGAGTGAGTGAAGGGGATCCAAGAGGTGAGGAAAGGGGATCCAAAAGTGAGGGAAGGGGATCTGAGGGTGAGGGAAGGGGATCCAAGAGTGAGGGAAGGGTTTCCAAGAGTGAGGGAAGGGGATCCAATAGTGAGGGGAAAAGGATCCAAGAGTGAGGGAAAAGGATCCAAGAGTGAGGGAAGCGGGATCCAAGAGTGAGGGAAGGGGATCTGAGAGTGTCGGAAGGGGATCCAAGAGCGAGGTAAGGGGATCCAAGAATGAGGGAAGGGGATCCAAGAGGGAAGGGGATCCAAGAGTGAGGTTAGAGGATCCAAGAGTGAGGTAAGGGGATCCAAGAGTGAGGTAAGGGGCCAAGAGTGAGGTAAGGGATCCAAGAGAGAGGGCTGGGGATCCAAGAGTGAGGGAAGGGGATCCACGAGTGAGGTCAGAGGATCCAAGAGTGAGGTAAGGGGATCCAAGAGTGAGGGAAGGGGATCCAAGAGTGAGGGGGAAAGGATCCAAGAGTGAGGGAAAAGGATCCAAGAGTGAGGGAATTGGGATCCAAGAGTGAGGGAAGGGGATCTGAGAGTGTCGGAAGGGGATCCAAGAGCGAGGTAAGGGGATCCAAGAGTGAGGGAAGGGGATCCAAGAATGAGGGAAGGGGATCAAAGAGTGAGGTCAGAGGATCCAGGAGTGAGGTAAGGGGATCCAAGAGTGAGGTAAATGGCCAAGAGTGAGGTAAGGAGATCCAAGAGTGAGGTAAGGGGATCCAAGAGTGAGGTAAGGGGATCCAAGAGTGAGGTAAGGGATCCAAGAGAAAGGGCTGGGGATCCAGGAGTGAGGGAAGGGGATCCAAGAGTAAGGTCAGAGGATCCAAGAGTGAGGTAAGGGGATCCAAGAGTGAGGTAAGGGGATCCAAGAGTGAGGTAAGGGATCTAGGAGAGAGGGAAGGGGATCCAATAGTGAGGTAAGGGGATCCAAGAGTGAGGTAAGGGGATCCAAGAGTGAGGTAAGGGGATCCAAGAGTGAGGTAAGGGGCCAAGAGTGAGGTAAGGGGATCCAAGAGTGAGGTAAGGGGATCTAAGAGTGAGGTAAGGGGATCTAAGAGTGAGGTAAGGGGATCCAAGAGTGAGGTAAGGGGATCCAAGAGTGAGGTAAGGGATCTAAGAGAGAGGGAAGGGGATCCAAGAGTGAGGTAAGGGGATCCAAGAGTGAGGTAAGGGGATCCAAGAGTGAGGTAAGGGGATCCAAGAGTTAGGTAAGGGGGTCCAAGAGTGAGGGAAGGGGATCCAAGAGTGAGGTAAGGGGATACAAGAGTGAGGGAAGGGGATCCAAGAGTGAGGTAAGAGGATCCAAGAGTGAGGGACGGGGTCCTGTGAGTGAGGGAAGGGGATGCAAGAGTGAGAGAAGGGGATCCAAGAGTGAGATAAGGGGAGCCAGGAGTGAGTTAAGAGGATCCAAGAGTGAGGGAAGGGGATCTGTGAGGGAGGGAAGGGGATCCAAGAGTGAGGGAAGGGGATCCAAAAGTGAGGGAAGGGGATCTGAGAGTGAGGGAAGGGGATCTGAGAGTGAGGGAAGGGGATCCAAGAGTGAGGGAAGGGGATCCAAGAGGTGAGGGAAGGGGATCCAAGAGGGGAGGGAAGGGGATCCAAGAGTGAGGGAAGGGGATCTGAGAGTGAGGGAAGGGGCACCAAGAGTGAGGGAAGAGGGATCCAAGAGTGAGGGAAGGGGTTCCAAGAGAGAGGGAAGGGGATCCAAGAGTGAGGGAAGGGGATCCAAGAGTGAGTGAAGGGGATCCAAGAGTGAGTGAAGGGGATCCAAGAGGTGAGGAAAGGGGATCCAAAAGTGAGGGAAGGGGATCTGAGGGTGAGGGAAGGGGATCCAAGAGTGAGGGAAGGGTATCCAAGAGTGAGGGAAGGGGATCCAATAGTGAGGGGAAAAGGATCCAAGAGTGAGGGAAAAGGATCCAAGAGTGAGGGAAGCGGGATCCAAGAGTGAGGGAAGGGGATCTGAGAGTGTCGGAAGGGGATCCAAGAGCGAGGTAAGGGGATCCAAGAATGAGGGAAGGGGATCCAAGAGGGAAGGGGATCCAAGAGTGAGGTTAGAGGATCCAAGAGTGAGGTAAGGGGATCCAAGAGTGAGGTAAGGGGCCAAGAGTGAGGTAAGGGATCCAAGAGAGAGGGCTGGGGATCCAAGAGTGAGGGAAGGGGATCCACGAGTGAGGTCAGAGGATCCAAGAGTGAGGTAAGGGGATCCAAGAGTGAGGAAAGGGGATCCAAGAGTGAGGTAAGGGATCTAAGAGTGAGGTAAGGGGAAACAAGAGTGAGGTAAGGGGATCCAAGATTGAGGTAAGGGGATCCAAGAGTGAGGTAAGGGGATCCAAGAATGAGGTAAGGGGCCAAGAGTGAGGTAAGGGGATCCAAGAATGAGGTAAGGGGATCCAAGAGTGAGGTAAGGGGATCCAAGAGTGAGGTAAGGGGATCCAAGAGTGAGGTAAGGGATCTAAGAGAGAGGGAAGGGGATCCAAGAGTGATGGAAGGGGATCCAAGAGTGAGGTAAGAGGATCCAAGAGCTAGGGAAGGGGATCCAAGAGCGAGGGAAGGGGATCCAAGAGTGAGGTAAGGGGATCCAAGAGTGAGGTAAGGGGATCCAAGAGTGAGGTAAGGGGATCCAAGAGTGAGGTAAGGGATCCAAGAGAGAGGGCTGGGGATCCAAGAGTGAGGGAAGGGGATCCAAGAGTGAGGTCAGAGGATCCAAGAGTGAGGTAAGGGGATCCAAGAGTGAGGTAAGGGGATCCAAGAGTGAGGTAAGGGATCTAAGAGAGAGGGAAGGGGATCCAAGAGTGAGGTAAGGGGATCCAAGAGTGAGGTAAGGGGATCCAAGAGTGAGGTAAGGGGATCCAAGAGTGAGGTAAGGGGCCAAGAGTGAGGTAAGGGGATCCAAGAGTGAGGTAAGGGGATCCAAGAGTGAGGTAAGGGGATCCAAGAGTGAGGTAAGGGGATCCAAGAGTGAGGTAAGGGATCTAAGAGGTAAGAGGATCCAAGAGCAAGGGAAGGGGATCCAAGAGTGAGGGAAGGGGATCTGAGAGTGAGGAAAGGGGATCCAAGAGTGAGGAAAGGGGATCCAAGAGGTGAGGGAAGGGGATCCAAGAGGTGAGGGAAGGGGATCTGAGAGTGAGGGAAGGGGATCTGAGAGTGAGGGAAGGGGATCGGAGAGTGAGGGAAGGGGATCCAAGAATGAGGGAAGGGGATCCAAGAGGTGAGGGAAGGGGATCCAAAAGTACGGGAATTGGATCTGAGAGTGAGGGAATGGGATCTGAGAGTGAGGGAAGGGGATCCAAGAGTGAGGGAAGGGGATCCAAGAGGTGAAGGAAGGGGATCCAAGAGGGGAAAAGGATCCAAGAGTGAGGGAAAAGGATCCAAGAGAGAGGGAAGGGGGATCCAAGAGTGAGGGAAGGGGATCTGAGAGTGTCGGAAGGGGATCCAAGAGCGAGGTAAGGGGATCCAAGAGTGAGGGAAGGGGATCCAAGTGTGAGGGAAGGGGATCCAAGAGTGAGGTCAGAGGATCCATGAGTGAGGTAAGGGGATCGAAGAGTGAGGTAAGGAGCCATGAGTGAGGGAAGGGGATCCAAGAGGTGAGGAAAGGGGGATCTGAGAGTTAGGAAAGGGGATCTGAGAGTGAGGTAAAGGGATCCGAGAGTGAGGTAAGGGGATCCAAGAGTGAGGTAAGGGGATCCAAGAGTGAGGTAAGGGGATCCAAGAGTGAGGTAAGGGGATCCAAGAGTGAGGTAAGGGGATCCAAGAGTGAGGTAAGGGGATCCAAGAGTGAGGGAAGGGGATCCAAGAGTGAGGTAAGGGGATCCAAGAGTGAGGGAAGGGGATCCAAGAGAGAGGGAAGGGGATCCAAGAGTGAGGGAAGGGGATCCAAGAGTGAGGTAAGAGGATCCAAGAGTGAGGGAAGGGGATCCAGGAGTGAGGGAAGGGGATCCAAGATTGAGGGAAGGGGATCTGAGAGTGAGGGAAGGGGATCCAATAGTGAGGGAAGAGGATTCAAGAAGTGAGGAAAGGGGATCCAAGAGTGAGGGAAGGGGATCTGAGAGTGAGGGAAGAAGATCTGAGAGTGAGGGAAGGGGGTTCCAAGAGTGAGGGGAAGGGGATCCAAGAGGTGAGGGAAGGGGGATCCAAGAGTGAGGGAAGGGGATCTGAGAGTGAGGGAAGGGGATCTGAGAGTGAGGGAAGGGGATCTGAGAGTGAGGGAAGGGGATCCACGAGTGAGGGAAGGGGATCCAAGAGGTGAGGGAAGGGGATCCAAGAGTGAGGGAAGGGGATCCAAGAGTGAGGGAAGGGGATCCAAGAGTGAGGGAAGGGGATCCAAGAGTGAGGGAAGGGGATCCAAGAGTGAGGGGGAAAGGATCCAAGAGTGAGGGAAAAGGATCCAAGAGTGAGGGAATTGGGATCCAAGAGTGAGGGAAGGGGATCTGAGAGTGTCGGAAGGGGATCCAAGAGCGAGGTAAGGGGATCCAAGAGTGAGGGAAGGGGATCCAAGAATGAGGGAAGGGGATCAAAGAGTGAGGTCAGAGGATCCAGGAGTGAGGTAAGGGGATCCAAGAGTGAGGTAAATGGCCTAGAGTGAGATAAGGAGATCCAAGAGTGAGGTAAGGGGATCCAAGAGTGAGGTAAGGGGATCCAAGAGTGAGGTAAGGGATCCAAGAGAAAGGGCTGGGGATCCAGGAGTGAGGGAAGGGGATCCAAGAGTAAGGTCAGAGGATCCAAGAGTGAGGTAAGGGGATCCAAGAGTGAGGTAAGGGGATCCAAGAGTGAGGTAAGGGATCTAGGAGAGAGGGAAGGGGATCCAATAGTGAGGTAAGGGGATCCAAGAGTGAGGTAAGGGGATCCAAGAGTGAGGTAAGGGGATCCAAGAGTGAGGTAAGGGGCCAAGAGTGAGGTAAGGGGATCCAAGAGCGAGGTAAGGGGATCTAAGAGTGAGGTAAGGGGATCTAAGAGTGAGGTAAGGGGATCCAAGAGTGAGGTAAGGGGATCCAAGAGTGAGGTAAGGGATCTAAGAGAGAGGGAAGGGGATCCAAGAGTGAGGTAAGGGGATCCAAGAGTGAGGTAAGGGGATCCAAGAGTGAGGTAAGGGGATCCAAGAGTGAGGTAAGGGGGTCCAAGAGTGAGGGAAGGGGATCCAAGAGTGAGGTAAGGGGATACAAGAGTGAGGGAAGGGGATCCAAGAGTGAGGTAAGAGGATCCAAGAGTGAGGGACGGGGTCCTGTGAGTGAGGGAAGGGGATCCAAGAGTGAGAGAAGGGGATCCAAGAGTGAGAGAAGGGGAGCCAGGAGTGAGTTAAGAGGATCCAAGAGTGAGGGAAGGGGATCTGTGAGGGAGGGAAGGGGATCCAAGAGTGAGGGAAGGGGATCCAAAAGTGAGGGAAGGGGATCTGAGAGTGAGGGAACGGGATCTGAGAGTGAGGGAAGGGGATCCAAGAGTGAGGGAAGGGGATCCAAGAGGTGAGGGAAGGGGATCCAAGAGGGGAGGGAAGGGGATCCAAGAGTGAGGGAAGGGGATCTGAGAGTGAGGGAAGGGGCACCAAGAGTGAGGGAAGAGGGATCCAAGAGTGAGGGAAGGGGTTCCAAGAGAGAGGGAAGGGGATCCAAGAGTGAGGGAAGGGGATCCAAGAGTGAGTGAAGGGGATCCAAGAGTGAGTGAAGGGGATCCAAGAGGTGAGGAAAGGGGATCCAAAAGTGAGGGAAGGGGATCTGAGGGTGAGGGAAGGGGATCCAAGAGTGAGGGAAGGGGATCCAAGAGTGAGGGAAGGGGATCCAAGAGTGAGGGAAGGGGATCTGAGAGTGAGGGAAGGGGATCTGAGAGTGAGTGAAGGGGATCCAAGAGTGAGAGAAGGGGATCCAAGAGTGAGGGATTGGGATCCAAGAGGTGAGGGAAGGGGATCCAAGAGTGAGGGAAGGGGATCTGAGAGTGAGGGAAGGGGATCTGAGAGTGAGGGAAGGGGATCCAAGAGTGAGGGAAGGGGATCCAAGAGGTGAGGGAAGGGGATCCAAGAGTGAGGGAAGGGGATCTGAGAGTGAGGGAAGGGGATCCAAGAGTGAGGGAAGTGGATCCAAGAGTGATGGAAGGGGATCCAAGTGTGAGGGAAAAAGGATCCAAGAGTGAGGGAAAAGGATCCAAGAGTGAGGTAAGGGGCCAAGAGTGAAGTAAGGGGATCCAAGAGTGAGGTAAGGGGATCCAAGAGTGAGGTAAGGGGATCCAAGAGTGAGGCAAAAGGATCCAAGAGTGAGGTAAGGGGATCCAAGAGAGAGGGAAGGGGATCCAAGAGTGAGGTAAGAGGATCCAAGAGTGAGGTAAGGGGATCCAAGAGTGAGGTAAGGGGATCCAAGAGTGAGGGTAGGGGGTCAAAGAGTGAGGGAAGGGGATCCAAGAGTGAGGTAAGGGGATCCAAGAGTGAGGTAAGAGGATCCAAGAGTGAGGTAAGGGGCCAAGAGTGAGGTAAGGGGATCCAAGAGTGAGGTAAGGGGATCCAAGAGTGAGGTAAGGGGATCCAAGAGTGAGGTAAGGGGATCCAAGAGTGAGGTAAGAGGATCCAAGAGTGAGGGACGGGGATCTGTGAGTGAGGGAAGGGGATCCAAGAGTGAGGTAAGGGGATCCAAGAGTGAGGGAAGGGGATCCAAGAGTGAGGTAAGAGGATCCAAGAGTGAGGGACGGGGATCTGTGAGTGAGGGAAGGGGATCCAAGAGTGAGGGAAGGGGATCCAAGAGTGAGAGAAGGGGAGCCAAGAGTGAGGTAAGAGGATCCAAGAGTGAGGGAAGGGGATCTGTGAGTGAGGGAAGGGGATCCAAGAGTGAGGAAAGGGGAACCAAGAGTGAGGTAAGGGGATCCAAGAGTGAGGTAAGGGATCCAAGAGAAAGGGCTGGGGATCCAGGAGTGAGGGAAGGGGATCCAAGAGTAAGGTCAGAGGATCCAAGAGTGAGGTAAGGGGATCCAAGAGTGAGGTAAGGGGATCCAAGAGTGAGGTAAGGGATCTAGGAGAGAGGGAAGGGGATCCAAGAGTGAGGTAAGGGGATCCAAGAGTGAGGTAAGGGGATCCAAGAGTGAGGTAAGGGGATCCAAGAGTGAGGTAAGGGGCCAAGAGTGAGGTAAGGGGATCCAAGAGTGAGGTAAGGGGATCTAAGAGTGAGGTAAGGGGATCTAAGAGTGAGGTAAGGGGATCCAAGAGTGAGGTAAGGGGATCCAAGAGTGAGGTAAGGGATCTAAGAGAGAGGAAAGGGGATCCAAGAGTGAGGTAAGGGGATCCAAGAGTGAGGTAAGGGGATCCAAGAGTGAGGTAAGGGGATCCAAGAGTGAGGTAAGGGTGTCCAAGAGTGAGGGAAGGGGATCCAAGAGTGAGGTAAGGGGATCCAAGAGTGAGGGAAGGGGATCCAAGAGTGAGGTAAGAGGATCCAAGAGTGAGGGACGGGGACCTGTGAGTGAGGGAAGGGGATCCAAGAGTGAGAGAAGGGGATCCAAGAGTGAGAGAAGGGGAGCCAGGAGTGAGGTAAGAGGATCCAAGAGTGAGGGAATGGGATCTGTGAGGGAGGGAAGGGGATCCAAGAGTGAGGGAAGGGGATCCAAAAGTGAGGGAAGGGGATCTGAGAGTGAGGGAAGGGGATCTGTGAGTGAGGGAAGGGGATCCAAGAGTGAGGGAAGGGGATCCAAGAGGTGAGGGAAGGGGATCCAAGAGGGGAGGGAAGGGGATCCAAGAGTGAGGGAAGGGGATCTGAGAGTGAGGGAAGGGGCAGCAAGAGTGAGGGAAGAGGGATCCAAGAGTGAGGGAAGGGGTTCCAAGAGTGAGGGAAGGGGATCCAAGAGTGAGGGAAGGGGATCCAAGAGTGAGGGAAGGGGATCTGAGAGTGAGGGAAGGGGATCTGAGAGTGAGTGAAGGGGATCCAAGAGTGAGAGAAGGGGATCCAAGAGTGAGGGATTGGGATCCAAGAGGTGAGGGAAGGGGATCCAAGAGTGAGGGAAGGGGATCTGAGAGTGAGGGAAGGGGATCTGAGAGTGAGGGAAGGGGATCCAAGAGTGAGGGAAGGGGATCCAAGAGGTGAGGGAAGGGGATCCAAGAGTGAGGGAAGGGGATCTGAGAGTGAGGGAAGGGGATCCAAGAGTGAGGGAAGTGGATCCAAGAGTGATGGAAGGGGATCCAAGTGTGAGGGAAAAAGGATCCAAGAGTGAGGGAAAAGGATCCAAGAGTGAGGTAAGGGGCCAAGAGTGAAGTAAGGGGATCCAAGAGTGAGGTAAGGGGATCCAAGAGTGAGGTAAGGGGATCCAAGAGTGAGGCAAAAGGATCCAAGAGTGAGGTAAGGGGATCCAAGAGAGAGGGAAGGGGATCCAAGAGTGAGGTAAGAGGATCCAAGAGTGAGGTAAGGGGATCCAAGAGTGAGGTAAGGGGATCCAAGAGTGAGGGTAGGGGGTCAAAGAGTGAGGGAAGGGGATCCAAGAGTGAGGTAAGGGGATCCAAGAGTGAGGTAAGAGGATCCAAGAGTGAGGTAAGGGGCCAGGAGTGAGGTAAGAGGATCCAAGAGTGAGGTAAGGGGATCCAAGAGTGAGGTAAGGGGATCCAAGAGTGAGGTAAGGGGATCCAAGAGTGAGGTAAGAGGATCCAAGAGTGAGGGACGGGGATCTGTGAGTGAGGGAAGGGGATCCAAGAGTGAGGTAAGGGGATCCAAGAGTGAGGGAAGGGGATCCAAGAGTGAGGTAAGAGGATCCAAGAGTGAGGGACGGGGATCTGTGAGTGAGGGAAGGGGATCCAAGAGTGAGGGAAGGGGATCCAAGAGTGAGAGAAGGGGAGCCAAGAGTGAGGTAAGAGGATCCAAGAGTGAGGGAAGGGGATCTGTGAGTGAGGGAAGGGGATCCAAGAGTGAGGAAAGGGGAACCAAGAGTGAGGTAAGGGGATCCAAGAGTGAGGTAAGGGATCCAAGAGAAAGGGCTGGGGATCCAGGAGTGAGGGAAGGGGATCCAAGAGTAAGGTCAGAGGATCCAAGAGTGAGGTAAGGGGATCCAAGAGTGAGGTAAGGGGATCCAAGAGTGAGGTAAGGGATCTAGGAGAGAGGGAAGGGGATCCAAGAGTGAGGTAAGGGGATCCAAGAGTGAGGTAAGGGGATCCAAGAGTGAGGTAAGGGGATCCAAGAGTGAGGTAAGGGGCCAAGAGTGAGGTAAGGGGATCCAAGAGTGAGGTAAGGAGATCTAAGAGTGAGGTAAGGGGATCTAAGAGTGAGGTAAGGGGATCCAAGAGTGAGGTAAGGGGATCCAAGAGTGAGGTAAGGGATCTAAGAGAGAGGGAAGGGGATCCAAGAGTGAGGTAAGGGGATCCAAGAGTGAGGTAAGGGGATCCAAGAGTGAGGTAAGGGGATCCAAGAGTGAGGTAAGGGTGTCCAAGAGTGAGGGAAGGGGATCCAAGAGTGAGGTAAGGGGATCCAAGAGTGAGGGAAGGGGATCCAAGAGTGAGGTAAGAGGATCCAAGAGTGAGGGACGGGGACCTGTGAGTGATGGAAGGGGATCCAAGAGTGAGAGAAGGGGATCCAAGAGTGAGAGAAGGGGAGCCAGGAGTGAGGTAAGAGGATCCAAGAGTGAGGGAATGGGATCTGTGAGGGAGGGAAGGGGATCCAAGAGTGAGGGAAGGGGATCCAAAAGTGAGGGAAGGGGATCTGAGAGTGAGGGAAGGGGATCTGTGAGTGAGGGAAGGGGATCCAAGAGTGAGGGAAGGGGATCCAAGAGGTGAGGGAAGGGGATCCAAGAGGGGAGGGAAGGGGATCCAAGAGTGAGGGAAGGGGATCTGAGAGTGAGGGAAGGGGCACCAAGAGTGAGGGAAGAGGGATCCAAGAGTGAGGGAAGGGGTTCCAAGAGTGAGGGAAGGGGATCCAAGAGTGAGGGAAGGGGATCCAAGAGTGAGTGAAGGGGATCCAAGAGTGAGTGAAGGGGATCCAAGAGGTGATGAAAGGGGATCCAAAAGTGAGGGAAGGGGATCTGAGGGTGAGGGAAGGGGATCCAAGAGTGAGGGAAGGGGATCCAAGAGTGAGGGAAGGGGATCCAAGAGTGAGGGAAGGGGATCTGAGAGTGAGGGAAGGGGATCTGAGAGTGAGTGAAGGGGATCCAAGAGTGAGAGAAGGGGATCCAAGAGTGAGGGATTGGGATCCGAGAGGTGAGGGAAGGGGATCCAAGAGTGAGGGAAGGGGATCTGAGAGTGAGGGAAGGGGATCTGAGAGTGAGGGAAGGGAATCCAAGAGTGAGGGAAGGGGATCCAAGAGGTGAGGGAAGGGGATCCAAGAGTGAGGGAAGGGGATCTGAGAGTGAGGGAAGGGGATCCAAGAGTGAGGGAAGGGGATCCAAGAGTGATGGAAGGGGATCCAAGAGTGAGGGAAAAAGGATCCAAGAGTGAGGGAAAAGAATCCAAGAGTGAGGTAAGGGGCCAAGAGTGAAGTAAGGGGATCCAAGAGTGAGGTAAGGGGATCCAAGAGTGAGGTAAGGGGATCCAAGAGTGAGGCAAAAGGATCCAAGAGTGAGGTAAGGGGATCCAAGAGAGAGGGAAGGGGATCCAAGAGTGAGGTAAGAGGATCCAAGAGTGAGGTAAGGGGATCCAAGAGTGAGGTAAAGGGATCCAAGAGTGAGGGTAGGGGGTCAAAGAGTGAGGGAAGGGGATCCAAGAGTGAGGTAAGGGGATCCAAGAGTGAGGTAAGAGGATCCAAGAGTGAGGTAAGGGGCCAAGAGTGAGGTAAGGGGATCCAAGAGTGAGGTAAGGGGATCCAAGAGTGAGGTAAGGGGATCCAAGAGTGAGGTAAGGGGATCCAAGAGTGAGGGAAGGGGATCCTAGAGTGAGGTAAGAGGATCCAAGAGTGAGGGACGGGGATCTGTGAGTGAGGGAAGGGGATCCAAGAGTGAGGGAAGGGGATCCAAGAGTGAGAGAAGGGGAGCCAAGAGTGAGGTAAGAGGATCCAAGAGTGAGGGAAGGGGATCTGTGAGTGAGGGAAGGGGATCCAAGAGTGAGGGAAGGGGAACCAAGAGTGAGGGAAGGGGATCTGAGAGTGAGGGAAGGGGATCCAAGAGTGAGGGAAGGGGATCCAAGAGGTGAGGGAAGGGGATCCAAGAGGGGAGGGAAGGGGATCCAAGAGTGAGGGAAGGGGATCTGAGAGTGAGGGAAGGGGCTCCAAGAATGAGGGAAGAGGGATCCAAGAGTGAGGGAAGAGGGATCCAAGAGTGAGGGAAGGGGATCCAAGAGTGAGGGAAGGGGATCCAAGAGTGAGTGAAAGGGATCCAAGAGGTGAGGGAAGGGGATCCAAGAGTGAGGGAAGGGGATCTGAGGGTGAGGGAAGGGGATCCAAGAGTGAGGGAAGGGGATCCAAGAGTGAGGGAAGGGGATCCAAGAGTGAGGGAAGGGGATCTAAGAGTGTGGGAAGGGGATCCAAGAGTGAGGGAAGGGGATCTGAGAGTGAGGGAAGGGGATCTGAGAGTGAGTGAAGGGGATCCAGGAGTGAGGGAAGGGGATCCAAGCGTGAGGGAAGGGGATCCAGAAGGTGAGGCAAGGGGATCCAAGAGTGAGGGAAGGGGATCTGAGAGTGAGGGAAGGGGATCTGAGAGTGAGGGAAGGGGATCCAAGAGTGAGGGAAGGGGATCCAAGAGGTGAGGGAAGGGGATCCAAGAGTGAGGGAAGGGGATCTGAGAGTGAGGGAAGGGGATCCAAAAGTGAGGGAAGGGGATCCAAGAGTGACGGAAGGGGATCCAAGAGTGAGGGGAAAAGGATCCAAGAGTGAGGGAAAAGGATCCAAGAGTGAGGGAATGGGGATCCAAGTGTGAGGGAAGGGGATCTGAGAGTGTCGGAAGGGCATCCAAGAGCGAGGTAAGGGGATCCAAGAGTGAGGGAAGGGGATCCAAGAGTGAGGTCAGAGGATCCAAGAGTGAGGTAAGGGGATCCAAGAGTGAGGTAAGGGGCCAAGAGTGAGGTAAGGGGATCCAAGAGTGAGGTAAGGGGATCCAAGAGTGACGTAAGGGGATCCAAGAGTGAGGGAAATGGATCCACGAGTGAGGTAAGGGGATCCAAGAGAGAGGGAAGGGGATCCAAGAGTGAGGTAAGAGGATCCAAGAGTGAGGTAAGGGGATCCAAGAGTGAGGGTAGGGGGTCAAAGAGTGAGGGAAGGGGATCCAAGAGTGAGGTAAGGGGATCCAAGAGTGAGGGAAGGGGATCCAAGAGTAAGGGAAGGGGATCCAAGAGAGAGTGAAGAGGGATCCAAGAGTGAGGTAAGAGGATCCAAGAGTGAGGTAAGGGGATCCAAGAGTGAGGGTAGGGGGTCAAAGAGTGAGGGAAGGGGATCCAAGAGTGAGGGAAGGGGATCCAAGAGTGATGGAAGGGGATCCAAGAGTGAGGGAAGGGGATCCAAGAGTGTGGGAAGGGGATCCAAGAGTGAGGGAAGGGGATCTGAGAGTGAGGGAAGGGGATCTGAGAGTGAGTGAAGGGGATCCAAGAGTGAGGGAAGGGGATCCAAGCGTGAGGGAAGGGGATCCAAAAGGTGAGGCAAGGGGATCCAAGAGTGAGGGAAGGGGATCTGAGAGTGAGGGAAGGGGATCTGAGAGTGAGGGAAGGGGATCCAAGAGTGAGGGAAGGGGATCCAAGAGGTGAGGGAAGGGGATCCAAGAGTGAGGGAAGGGGATCTGAGAGTGAGGGAAGGGGATCCAAAAGTGAGGGAAGGGGATCCAAGAGTGACGGAAGGGGATCCAAGAGTGAGGGGAAAAGGATCCAAGAGTGAGGGAAAAGGATCCAAGAGTGAGGGAATGGGGATCCAAGTGTGAGGGAAGGGGATCTGAGAGTGTCGGAAGGGCATCCAAGAGCGAGGTAAGGGGATCCAAGAGTGAGGGAAGGGGATCCAAGAGTGAGGTCAGAGGATCCAAGAGTGAGGTAAGGGGATCCAAGAGTGAGGTAAGGGGCCAAGAGTGAGGTAAGGGGATCCAAGAGTGAGGTAAGGGGATCCAAGAGTGACGTAAGGGGATCCAAGAGTGAGGTAAATGGATCCACGAGTGAGGTAAGGGGATCCAAGAGAGAGGGAAGGGGATCCAAGAGTGAGGTAAGAGGATCCAAGAGTGAGGTAAGGGGATCCAAGAGTGAGGGTAGGGGGTCAAAGAGTGAGGGAAGGGGATCCAAGAGTGAGGTAAGGGGATCCAAGAGTGAGGGAAGGGGATCCAAGAGTGAGGGAAGGGGATCCAAGAGAGAGTGAAGAGGGATCCAAGAGTGAGGTAAGAGGATCCAAGAGTGAGGTAAGGGGATCCAAGAGTGAGGGTAGGGGGTCAAAGAGTGAGGGAAGGGGATCCAAGAGTGAGGTAAGGGGATCCAAGAGTGAGGGAAGGGGATCCAAGAGTGAGGGAAGGGGATCCAAGAGAGAGGGAAGGGGATCTAAGAGTGAGGTAAGGGGATCCAAGAGTGAGGGAAGGGGATCCAAGAGAGAGGGAAGGGGATCTAAGAGTGAGTGAAGAGGATCCAAGAGTGAGGGAAGGGGATCTGTGAGTGAGGGAAGGGGATCTGTGAGTGAGGGAAGGGGATCTGTGAGTGAGGGAAGGGGATCCAAGAGTGAGGGAAGGGGATCCAAGAGTGAGGTAAGAGGATCCAAGAGTGAGGGAAGGGGATCTGTGAGTGAGGGAAGGGGATCCAAGAGTGAGGGAAGGGGATCCAAGAGTGAGGGAAGGGGATCCAAGAGTGAGGTAAGGGGATCCAAGAGTGAGGGAAGGGGATCCAAGAGTGAGGGAAGGGGATCCAAGAGGTGAGGGAAGGGGATCCGAGAGTGAGGGAATTGGATCCAAGAGTGAGGGAAGGGGATGCAAGAGGTGAGGGAAGGGGATCCAAGAGGTGAGGGAAGGGGATCCAAGAGTGAGGGAAGGGGATCTGAGAGTGAGGGAAGGGGCTCCAAGAATGAGGGGAAAAGGATCCAAGAGTGAGGGAAAAGGATCCAAGAGTGAGGGAAAAGGATCCAAGAGTGAGGGAAGGGGGATCCAAGAGTAAGGGAAGGGGATCTGAGAGTGTCGGAAGGGGATCCAAGAGCGAGGTAAGGGGATCCAAGAGTGAGGGAAGGGGATCCAAGAGTGAGGTAAGGGGATCCAAGAGAGAGGGAAGGGGATTCAAGAGTGAGGTAAGGGAATCCAAGAGTGAGGTATGGGGATCCAAGAGTGAGGGAAGGGGATCTGTGAGTGAGGGAAGGGGATCCAAGAGTGAGTGAGGGGGATCCAAGAGTGAGGTAAGAGGATCCACACATACGCATCCTTCGTCAATATTCTGGCTACCTTTACCTTACAGAATTTAATATTAAACCAGCTTCCACTCCAATACCTGGCGTGTGAGAGCCATATATGTGGCATACGTGGCTTTACCTGGCACTTGTGACAGGTTTATTCCACACCTGACTTCCTCCGACACTCACATATCCATTATTTGGGTTCCCGGAGGCAGTTGTGTAGTGGGGCGGGACCTTCGGGTGAGAGGTGGACCATATTCCTGCTGGCTCCACCCTGGGAGTCCCTCCACCACACTTCTGGTAGTGTGGTGGTTCATGGTGCTGGCTCCACCCTGGGAGTCCCTCCACCACACTTGTGGTAGTGTGGTGGTTCATGGTGCTGGCTCCACCTTGGGAGTCCCTCCACCACACTTGTGGTAGTGTGGTGTGGTGGTTCATGGTGTTGGCTCCACCCTGGGAGTCCCTCCACCACACTTGTGGTAGTGGTGTGGTGGTTCATGGTGCTGGCTCCACCCTGGGAGTCCCTCCACCACACTTGTGGTAGTGGTGTGGTGGTTCATGGTGCTGGCTCCACCCTGGGAGTCCCTCCACCACACTTGTGGTAGTGGTGTGGTGGTTCATGGTGCTGACTCCACCCTGGGAGTCCCTCCACCACACTTGTGGTAGTGTGGTGTGGTGGTTCAGGATGTTAAATACCATCATTCCCCTGACATCATTATTGATGACATTGAGTGGAATGATGCTAATGGTCCTGACTTGTCTGAAGTGGTTGTGCCTAAGGCCTATATCAGCGGGTGGAGGGTTGTTAAGACCACCACAAGAGACTACACACTCAGCAGGTATACTTTCACTCTCACCATAATGCAAGTC
Organism: Procambarus clarkii; assembly: GCF_040958095.1. NCBI lineage: Eukaryota > Metazoa > Arthropoda > Malacostraca > Decapoda > Cambaridae > Procambarus > Procambarus clarkii. Next base: position 174,931 of record NW_027189243.1, read on the forward strand.
TGCGGTAAACTCTCAGGGCATGTACACCCGAGATATACCTCAGGGTGTTAATGAGATACACCTCAGGTTATAAATAAGTAAAATTTCTTCTTTGTTTTGCGTTGCTACAAACTTTTGTCCATTATGCGTATAGAAAACGGGGCGTTGCATTAGAAATTTTGTTCAGCGGTGACTAAAAAAAATGTGTAGAGAATTACATGTATTACCAAATAGACTTCTAATTCTTATTTCAAGCCATATTATTGATAAACAGGTTGGAAATAATTGTATCGGTCTGTCCAAACTGAGTTGTGTGTACTGCACTGACATTGCATTAGACCTCTGTGCTGGCATGCTATATGTATATTACTAGACATATATATATATATATATATATATATATATATATATATATATATATATATATATATATATATATATATATATATATATATATATATATCTATATATATATATATATATATATATATATATATATATATATATATATATATATGTATATATATTGTGACGATAATCTCTTTCAAGAGAGATTGAGCCTGCTCTTCCCTACTTCAAGTTACGTCCAAAAATACAAGTATAAGATGATACATTCAAGATACGTCACCGGTAGCACAAAACGTTTTGACCAGGAGGCAAAACGTACCCAATTCCCCCCACTCCACACGCCGGCTCGTCATCAAACCAGCTAACTACCCTTCACCAGCCTGCCTGCTCTTGATTGGTGACTCGCCAGCCGCGCACCTGCACACCGCACCTCAGCGCCCTCTACCCGAGTCGACGTCTGAGCCTAACCAGCTATCAACTGCAGAATATTCCTTGTGCTCTTAGCGCTGACATCTCTCTCTGGCATACTAGCTCATTAGCTCATATTCGAAGGGAGGTTTCAGCCATAGCCGATATTCTCGGCACCATTTTTACATTTTTTTTTTTTGTATTATTGTGTCTCACATTGTCTTTGCAGTTCTTTATTATTTCATTGAATTTTTAATTCCCGATATTTGTCTTTATTTTCATTTATGTTTAAAGTAAATATATTAAAGTTTCATTGTTCATACTTTGTGTTTTACGTGTTCCTCCCTCTAACTTACCACAGACAACAGGCAAGCAGTCTATCTTTTTGTTTAAGGTGTGACCAGGCTTTGACACCTGCCATTGGAGGACTGCCGAACATCAACACTCCAACACTTTCCCGTCACATATTAATGGGGGCCTGTCCTAGGAGCTTCACTCAGGTACTAGTACCAAAACATAAATGTGTGGTAAGCGTACTTCACTTTGCTAAAGTAGCCTTTCAATATTATCATTAATTTTCATATTTATATGGTGCTGTGTGTATTGTGCATTCCGAGAGTAGCATATTGTGAGTGTGAGATAACTTTGGATTACGTGGTGACTGTAGGCCGCAGTCATTCTCTTCATTGGTCATCTCTCCCTCCGTGTTATTACTCGTGTTTACCACCTTCTGTCCCTAGGATATTTCTCATATTTTCGGCAGATGATCATTTTGGTACCCTGGTACTTTGATTTGTCTCCGGGTCAAAGCACCCTATCTTCTGCAATCCGACCGAAGGAGGAAAAGAGGGCTATAGTTCCTCAAGCACGGACTAAGTTGCTGAGTTGGGACCTCAGCAGCAGTTCTCGTCACCAGTTGACACTCGCACCCCTACACGTCGGTCAGAGATGATGATATTTACTTAGGTAGGGAATTAGCTTTCTTTTTACAGAGCACAAAGTTCGCTAATTCTGTAAGTATCATATTCATTTAGTGGGAAACCCTTGCTTATGTCCTATAGAGACTCGGCAAGGTATGCCTACATTCTTGGACTACCTAATTCACTTTTATAGCAATTAAATGTTTCATTTGTTTTAGAAACTCAGTTTCACTTATTTAGTAGGATTTTCTTGCCCTTATTCTCTTACATTGAGTACCGGGTACAAGATTTCCTGCGACTTTGATTGACTAATCATTTACCATCCTAAAATTAACTTTAATTGTTAAAGATTAAAATTCCACAGGATAGTTACCAGTTGTCACGTTATCCTGTTTCTGACATTTACCATATCACAACTATATTCGTGTACATTTATTTGCTATCTTTCACCATGTTTCGTCTCCAAGCTTTCCGTAACGATCCAGCAGGTGAAATAGGGACCTTATGTCGTGCCAAGAGGACCGAATTACAAACTCTTGCACACGAGTATCAACTAGATGTTCCCCATGGTGCCAACAAAAATGAATTACATAACCTCATTATGGATCACCTCTTAGATAAAGGGACAATAGACTCTGAAACTCACGAAACTTACTCTATTGCAGTCTGGTGTCTGGTATTGTGGAGAAGTCTCCTTCGGGTATCTTATCTCCTCCTTTGCTGCCCTTAGTTCATCCTGCAGGTTGGCAACTGTCTCCCTCATTACCCTCAGTCCTTCACTGAATTCATCCCACATTTGCTGGAATACTCCCTTCATCCAGGCTTCCTGTTCCACCCCATCTTCTGAATTTGCTCCAGCCGCCATTGTCATCCTGCATTTGTCACCCCGAGTTCGTGTCCCTTCCATGTTTTCCCTATGAGAGAGAGAGAGAGAGAGAGGGAGGGGGAGGGAGAGAGAGAAAGAAAGAGGGAGGGAGAGAGAGAGAGAGAGAGAGAGAGAGAGAGAGAGAGAGAGAGAGAGAGAGAGAGAGAGAGAGAGAGAGAGAGAGAGAGACAGAGAGAGAGAGAGAGAGAGAGAGAGAGAGAGAGAGAGAGAGAGAGAGAGAGAGAGAGAGAGAGAGAGAGAGAGAGAGAGAGAGAGAGAGAGAGAGAGAGAGAGAGAGAGAGAGAGAGAGAGAGAGAGAAATAGAGGGAGAAAGAGAGAATGAGATAAAGGAGGGGGAGAAAAAGAAGGGAGAGAGAGAGAGAGAGAGAGAGAGAGAGAGAGAGAGAGAGAGAGAGAGAGAGAGAGAGAGAGAGAGAGAGAGAGAGAGAGAGAGAGAGAGAGAGAGAGAGAGAGAGAGAGAGAGAGAGAAAAAGAAGGGGGGGAGAGAGAGAGAGAGAGAGAGAAAAAAAAAAAGAAGGGGGGGAGAGAGAGAGAGAGAGAGAGAGGGGGGGGGGGGGCGGAGAGAGAGGTGTGTATTGGGGGGGGGAGGTTGGAGAGAGGGATTGGATGGTGTGTACTCACCTATTGGGTGAGTACACACCATCCAATCCCTCTCTTCCACCTCCCCCCCCCCTCATACACACTCATACACACCTCTCTCTCTCCCCCCCCCCCCCTTCTCTCTGTCTCCCCTCGTGTGTGTGTGTGTGTGTGTGAGTGTCTGTGTGTGTGTGTGTGTGTGTGTGTGTGTGTGTTTGTGTGTGTGTGTGTGTGCGCGCGCGTGGTGTGTACTCACCTAGTTGTACTCATCTACTTGTGCTTGCGGGGGTTAAGCTCTGGCTCTTTGGTCCCGCCTCTCAACTGTCAATCAACTTGTGTACAGATTCCTGAGCCTACTGGGCTCTATCATATCTACATTTGAAACTGTGTATGGAGTCAGCCTCCACCACATCACTGCCTAATGCATTCCACCTGTTTATTACTCTAAAATTGAAAAAAGGTTCTTTCTAACGTCCCTGTGGCTCATGTGGGTACTCAGTTTCCACATGTGTCTCTTTGTCCGCGTATCTCCCGTGTTAAAAAGTTAATCTTTATCTACCCTGTCAATTCTTCTGAGAATTTTGTAGGTAGTGATCATGTCTCCCCTAACTTCAGTCTTCCAGTGTCGTGAGGTTCAGTTCCAGTACTCTGTCCTCATAGCTCATTCCTCTCTGCTCAGGAACTAGTCTGCAGGCATACCTCAGAACCTTTTCTAATTTCATTTGGTGTTTGACTAGATGTGGACTCCACACTAGAGCCGCATATTACAGTCATGGTCTGACGTGTATGGTATTTCAGGGTTCTGAATGATTCCTTACACAAGTTTCTGAAGACAGTGCTTATGTTCCCCAGCCTTGCATATGCCGCTGATGTTATCCTTTTGATGTGGGCTTCAGGGGACAGGTCTAGTGTGATATCAACCCTCAGATCTCTCTTCCTGAATCCTGAAGGAAATCTTCTCCCAGCTGGTACCTTGTTTTTGGCCGCCTACTCCCTGCGACTATCTTCATCACTGTGCACTTGCTCGATTTGTGTGTAATTAACTTTTTGCTTTTATTATTTGCGCCTGCAGAATCGAGCTATTAGCTCTTGGACCCTGCCTTTCATAAAAATCTATTTTTCCTCTATTGTGTCCACTACATATATTTCTCTCTAACACACACACACACACACACACACACACACACACACACACACACACACACACACACACACACACACACACACACACACACACACACACACACACACACACACACACACACACACACACACACACACACACACACACACACACACACACACACACACACACACACACACACACACACACACACACACACACACACACACACACATGGGGTAGGGAGGGATGGGGTATGATGAGCGCCTGAGGGAACTGTGCCTTACGACACTAGAAAGAAGAAGGGAGAGGGGGGACATGATAGGAACGTATAAGATACTCAGAGGAATTGACAGAGTGGACATAGACGAAATGTTCACACGGAATAGTAACAGAACGAGAGGACATGGATGGAAGCTTGAAACTCAGATGAGTCACAGAGATGTTAGGAAGTTTTCTTTTAGCGTGAGAGTAGTGGGGAAATGGAATGCACTTCAGGAACAGGTTGTGGAAGCAAATACTATTCATAATTTTAAAACCAGGTATGATAGGGAAATGGGACAGGAGTCATTGCTGTAAACAACCGATGCTCGAAAGGCGGGATCCAAGAGTCAATGCTCGATCCTGCAAGCACATATAGGTGAGTACATATAGGTGAGTACACACACAGTAGTGTGTCAGTGTCAGAGTAGTTAACAGATGGAATGCATTAGGCAGTGATGTGGTGGAGGCTGACTCAATTCACAGTTTCAAATGTAGATATGAAAGAGCCCAGTAGGCTCAGGAATCTGTACACCAGTTGATTGGCGGTTGAGAGGCGGGACCAAGGAGCCAGAGCTTAACCCCCGCAATCACAATTAGGTGAGAACAACTAGGTGGGTGAGTACACACACACGACCAAGTGACAAGACTAACTAGTCCCTAAGTTACGAGGGATGGGGTATGAAGAGCGCCTGAAGGAACTGAACCTGACGACACAAGAAAAAAAAGGGAGAGAGGAGATATGATAGGAACATTTAAACTCTCAGGGGGATTGACAGAGTTGAAATAGACGAAATGTTTACACTGCATGCTACGAGAACAATCTAGGGACATGGGTGGAAGCTGGAAACTCAGATGAGTCACAGAGATGTTAGGAAATTTTCTTTTAGCGTGAGAGTAGTGGGAAAATGGAATGCACTTAAGGAGCAGGTTGTGGAAGCAAACTCGATTCATAATTTTAAAACTAGGTATGACAGGGAAATGGGACAGGTGTCATTGCTGTAAACAACTGATGGCTAGAAAGGCGGGATCCAAGAGTCAATGCTCGATCCTGCAGGCACAATTGTGTGAGTTCAAATAGGTGAGTATTCACACACATACACATCCCCATGTAGTAGCTGTCTAACTCCCAGGTACCTATCTACTGCTAGGTGAACAGAGTCATTGAGGTGAAAGAAACTCTGCTCATTTGTTTCCGCCTCCAAACAAACACTGTAGCGTTGACACGGGCTATGCGGGCGAAGTATCCGAGAAATCCCTTGTGAGTCCCGTAAGTTCATTATGAACTCCAACTCTCCAGCGGTGACTCGTAGGACATGTCTGGTAGTGATGGACCCGCGGTCTTTATGGACCTCCAGAATTGGACCAGAAATAGAATGTCACGATTCAATCATGACATTTTTATAGAATTTTCCAATTTCGGGCAAGCTAATTTTTCCCCTTGTTTTGTGTGTGTGTGTGTGTGTGTGTGTGTGTGTGTGTGTGTGTGTGTGTGTGTGTGTGTGTGTGTGTACTCACCTAGTTGTGCTTGCGGGGGTTGAGCTCTGGCTCTTTGGTCCCGCCCCTCAACCGTCAATCAACAGGTGTACAGATTCCTGAGCCTATTGGGCTCTATCATATCTACACTTGAAACTGTGTATGGAGTCAGCCTCCACCACATCACTTCCTAATGCATTCCATTTGTCAACCACTCTGACACTAAAAAAGTTCTTTCTTATATCTCTGTGGCTCATTTGGGCACTCAGTTTCCACCTGTGTCCCCTAGTGCGTGTGCCCCTTGTGTTAAATAGCCTGTCTTTATCAACCCTGTCGATTCCCTTGAGGATCTTGAATGAGGTGATCATGTCCCCCCTAACTCTTCTGTCTTCCAACGAAGTGAGGTTTAATTCCCGTAGTCTCTCCTTGTAGCTCATACCTCTCAGCTCGGGTACTAATCTGGTGGCAAACCTTTGAACCTTTTCCATTTTAGTCTTATGCTTGACTAGATATGGACTCCATGCTGGAGCCGCATACTCCAGGATTGGTCTGACATATGTGGTATATAATGTTCTGAAAGATTCCTTACACAAGTTTCTAAAGGCCGTTCTTATGTTAGCCAACCTGGTATATGCTGCTGCTGTTATCCTCTTGATATGAGCTTCATGGGAAAGGTCTGGCGTGATATCAACCCCCAGGTCTTTCTCTCTCTCTGACTCTTGAAGTATTTCGTCTCCCAAGTGATACCTTGTATCTGGTCTCCTGCTTCCTACCCCTATCTTCATTACATTACATTTGCTTGGGTTAAACTCTAACAGCCATTTGTTCGACCATTCCTGCAGCTTGTCCAGGTCTTCTTGAAGCCTCAAGCTGTCCTCCTCTGTCTTAATCCTTCTCATAATTTTGGCGTCGTCAGCAAACATTGAGAGGAATGAGTCTATACCCTCTGGGAGATCATTTACGTATATCAGAAACAGGATAGGTCCAAGTACAGAGCCCTGTGGGACTCCACTGGTGACTTCACGCCAGTCTGAGGTCTCACCCCTCACTATAACTCTCTGCTTCCTATTGTTTAGGTACTCCCTTATCCGCTGGAGCGTCCTACCAGTTACTCCTGCCTGTTTCTCCAGCTTATGCATCAACCTTTTATGGGGTACTGTGTCAAAGGCTTTCCGACAGTCCAAAAAAATGCAGTCCGCCCACCCTTCTCTTTCTTGTTTAATCTTTGTCACCTGATCGTAGAATTCTATGAAGCCTGTAAGGCAAGATTTACCCTCCCTGAACCCATGTTGATGGGTTGTCACGAAGTCTCTTCTCTCCAGATGTGTTACTAGGTTTTTTCTCACAATCTTCTCCATCACCTTTCATGGTATACAAGTTAAGGACACTGGCCTGTAGTTCAGTGCCTCTTGTCTGTCACCCTTTTTGTATATTGGTACTACATTAGCAGTCTTCCATATTTCTGGTAGGTCCCCCGTTTCCAGTGACCTACTATACACTATTGAGAGTGGTAAGCAAAGTGCTCCTGCACACTCTTTCAATACCCATGGCGAGATTCCATCCGGCCCAACAGCTTTTCTCACATCCAGCTCCAATAGGTGCTTCTTGACCTCATCTCTTGTAATTTCGAACCTATCCAAGGTCACCTGGTTTGCTGCCACCTCTTCTAGCGCCGTGACATCTCCCTGTTCTATTGTAAAGACCTCCTGGAACCTTTTGTTGAGTTCTTCACACACCTCTTTGTCATTCTCTGTGTACCTGTCCTCGCCCACCCTAAGTTTCATCACCTGTTCCTTCACTGTTGTCTTCCTCCTGATGTGACTGTGTAGTAGCTTTGGTTCGGTCTTGGCTTTATTAGCTATATCATTTTCATACCTTTTCTCAGCTGCTCTTCTCACACTAACATACTCGTTCCTGGTTCTCTGGTATCTCTCTCTACTTTCTGGTGTTCTGTTATTACGGAAGTTCCTCCATGCCCTTTTTTTCAGCTCCTGTGCTTTCATACATTCCCTATTAAACCACGGATTCTTCCTTTGCTTCTCTGTTTTTTCCTGTCGGGCTGGGACAAACCTGCTTACATCCTCCTGACATTTTTGGGTGACATAGTCCATCATGTCTTGTACGAACTTGGTTCCGAGTTCTGTGTCCCTATGTATATCCCATAGGAATTTATTCATTTCCTCATAGTTCCCCTTTCGGTACGCCAGCCCTTTGGTTCCCAGTTCTTTTTTGAGGGTGATAATTCCCAGCTCAACCAGGTACTCAAAGTTCAATACACTATGATCACTCATTCCCAAGGAGGCTTCCAACTTAACTTCCCTTATATCCGACTCATTTAGGGTAAATATCAGATCAAGCAAGGCTGGTTCATCCCCCTCCTCTCATTCTTGTCGGTCCCTTGACGTGTTGACTTAGAAAGTTTCTTGTTGCCACATCCAGCAGCTTAGCTCTCCCATGTGTCTGGGCCTCCTTGTGGGTCCCAATCTCCTTGTTCCCCCAATCTATCTTCCCATGGTTGAAGTCTCCCATGATTAGAAGTCTGGATCCGTTCCTGCTAGCCACAGAAGCTGCTCTCTCTATAATATTGATGGTGGCCAAGTTGTTTCTATCATATTCCTGTCTGGGTCTTCTGTCATTCGGTCGGGGGTTATATATGACTACTATTATAATTTTATGTCCTCCAGTTGCTATGGTGCCTGATATGTAGTCACTGAAACCTTCACAGTTCTGAATTACCATCTCTTCGAAACTCCAACCTTCTCTTAGTAGCAAAGCTACACCACCTCCTCCTCTCCCTTCTCTCTCTTTCCTCACTACATAGTAGCCCTGTGGAAACACTGCGTTTGTTATGATTTTCGTTAACTTTGTTTCTGTGAGTGCTATTATGTCTGGGATTTCTTCTAGTGCCCATTCTCCAAGTTCACTTGTTTTATTTGAAATCCCATCTATGTTAGTGTACATCGCCTTGAAGCTCACTTTCTTCTGTTCATTTTCATGTCCCTTTCTTGGAGAGCATTCTGCTGGTGTGGGAAACTGTTTCGTGGGTGAGAGGATCTGTGAGGTGGTTTGCAGGGTCTCAGAGGATTTTGGGGTGGGGGGTGGGGGTTTAAGGGAAGGGGGGACAGGTAGGGTGTGGGTTAAGGAGATAGGGGGGACATGGAGGATACTGGGTGAGGGGGGAGGAGGGATAGGGAGGGTATAGGATGAAGGGGGAAGGGGTGTCAGGGTCAGAATGGGGTGGGGGGGGAGGGAGGGATTAGGGTTGGGTGGGGGCAGGTAGGGTGAGGGAAAGGGAGGGTTTCTATGCAGAGGGGGGTGGTGGTGTTGCCCTCCCCTCTGGTGTTGCTGGGATGCTGGTTTTGGGTTCCCCTCTTGTCTCTGGGACTGTTGTGTTTGGGGCTGTGATTTCCTGGTTTGCTCCTCTCTCCCTGCGCTTCTTCTTTGCCTCTGCTGCCCTGGCTCTCTCCTCCTTCGTCCTGTCCCTCTGCAGGAATACTTTTTTGTATCCCTCTATATGCTGCAGACGACTCTTCCTTTCAAGAATATCCTCCTTCGTGGTTTCGTTTGTAAACACCACCTTTACAAGTCGGTTTCTGTCCTTGTTGTACGAGCCCAACCTGAAAACCTTCTCAATGTTATGTACAGCCCCTTCCATCTGTAACCCCTTCAGTAGCCCATGTACTGCCTCTCTATCCGTGCCATTCCATTCTTGCCTGTTGGATCCTTCCTGTTCTTTGATGCCTACAACTACCACTGATCTTTTTCTCTCCAGCAGCTGAGTGGTGCACCTTGCTGCTTCCTGTGACATAGCTGCTTGCATCGCTACCTCCCTCACTGTGTCCATTGCTTCTGAGCTCTTTTTCAGTATATCCGCAAATGTATCGGGTACAGAGGCATTTCCTTCCAATGTAACATTCCCACCTTCCCTTTGGATGATAATCTGATGCTCGGTCTCTTTATTTTTCTCTGTGAGAGATTTGATCTCCTCCCTTGCTGATGCTAGCTCACTTTGCAGATTGATAATTGTAATCTTCATTTCATTCATCTCCCTCCTGAATTCCTCCAGAACTTGGGTTAGCAATTCCTTCGTTTGATCTCCCTGGCTGCTTCCCGTGTCCCTGTTGCGGCCTCCTGCCATTTTGCCCCTTGTCAAGAGAGAGCAAAAGAGAGAGCAAGGGGAAGAGAGAGAGCAGCTGAGAGTGAGGGAAGGGGATCCAAGAGTGAGGGAAGTGGATCCAAGAGGTGAGGGAAGGGGATCCAAGAGGGGAGGGCAGGGGATCCAAGAGTGAGGGAAGGGGATCTGAGAGTGAATGAAGGGGCTCCAAGAGTGAGGAAAGAGGGATCCAAGAGTGAGGGAAGGGGATCCAAGAGTGAGGGAAGGGGATCCAAGAGTGAGGGAAAGGGATCCAAGAGTGAGTGAAGGGGATCCAAGAGTGAGTGAAGGGGATCCAAGAGGTGAGGGAAGGGGATCCAAGAGTGAGGGAAGGGGATCTGAGGGTGAGGGAAGGGGATCCAAGAGTGAGGGAAGGGGATCCAAGAGTGAGGGAAGGGGATCCAAGAGTGAGGGAAGGGGATCTGAGAGTGAGGGAAGGGGATCTGAGAGTGAGGGAAGTGGATCCAAGAGTGAGGGAAGGGGATCCAAGAGGTGAGGGAAGGGGACCCAAGAGTGAGGGAAGGGGATCTGAGAGTGAGGGAAGGGGATCCAAGAGTGAGGGAAGGGGATCCAAGAGTGACGGAAGGGGATCCAAGAGTGAGAGGAAAAGGATCCAAGAGTGAGGGAAAAGGATCCAAGAGTAAGGTAAGGGGCCAAGAGTGAGGTAAGGGGATCCAAGAGTGAGGTAAGGGGATCCAAGAGTGAAGTAAGGGGATCCAAGATTGAGGCAAAAGGATCCAAGAGTGAGGTAAGGGGATCCAAGAGAGAGGGAAGGGGATCCAAGAGTGAGGTAAGAGGATCCAAGAGTGAGGTAAGGGGATCCAAGAGTGAGGTAAGGGGATCCAAGAGTGAGGGTAGGGGGTAAAAGAGTGAGGGAAGGGGATCCAAGAGTGAGGTAAGGGGATCCAAGAGTGAGGTAAGAGGATCCAAGAGTGAGGTAAGGGGCCAAGAGTGAGGTAAGGGGATCCAAGAGTGAGGTAAGGGGATCCAAGAGTGAGGTAAGGGGATCCAAGAGTGAGGTAAGGGGATCCAAGAGTGAGGTAAGGGGATCCAAGAGTGAGGTAAGGGGATCCAAGAGTGAGGGAAGGGGATCCAAGAGTGAGGTAAGAGGATCCAAGAGCGAGGGACGGGGATCTGTGAGTGAGGGAAGGGGATCCAAGAGTGAGGGAAGGGGATGCAAGAGTGAGAGAAGGGGAGCCAAGAGTGAGGTAAGAGGATCCAAGAGTGAGGGAAGGGGATCTGTGAGTAAGGGAAGGGGATCCAAGAGTGAGGGAAGGGGATCTGAGAGTGAGGGAAGGGGATCTGAGAGTGAGGGAAGGGGATCCAAGAGTGAGGGAAGGGAATCCAAGAGGTGAGGGAAGGAGATCCAAGAGGGGAGGGAAGGGGATCCAAGAGTGAGGGAAGGGGATCTGAGAGTGAGGGAAGGGGCTCCAAGAGTGAGGGAAGAGGGATCCAAGAGTGAGGGAAGGGGATCCAAGAGTGAGGGAAGGGGATCCAAGAGTGAGGGAAGGGGATCCAAGAGTGAGTGAAGGGGATCCAAGAGGTGAGGGAAGGGGATCCAAGAGTGAGGGAAGGGGATCGGAGGGTGAGGGAATGGGATCCAAGAGTGAGGGAAGGGGATCCAAGAGTAAGGGAAGGGGATCCAAGAGTGAGGGAAGAGGGATCCAAGAGTGAGGGAAGGGGATCCAAGAGTGAGGGAAGGGGATCCAAGAGTAAGGGAAGGGAATCCAAGAGTGAGGGAAGAGGGATCCAAGAGTGAGGGAAGGGGATCCAAGAGTAAGGAAAGGGGATCCAAGAGTGAGGGAAGGGGATCTGAGAGTGAGGGAAGGGGATCTGAGAGTGAGGGAAGGGATCCAAGAGTGAGGGAAGGGAATCCAAGAGGTGAGGGAAGGGGATCCAAGAGGGGAGGGAAGGGGATCCAAGAGTGAGGGAAGGGGATCTGAGAGTGAGGGAAGGGGCTCCAAGAGTGAGGGAAGAGGGATCCAAGAGTGAGGGAAGGGGATCCAAGAGTGAGGGAAGGGGATCCAAGAGTGAGGGAAGGGGATCCATGAGTGAGTGAAGGGGATCCAAGAGGTGAGGGAAGGGGATCCAAGAGTGAGGGAAGGGGATCTGAGGGTGAGGGAATGGGATCCAAGAGTGAGGGAAGGGGATCTGAGAGTGAGGGAAGGGGATCCAAGAGTGAGGGAAGGGGATCCAAGAGTGAGGGAAGGGGATCCAAGAGGTGAGGGAAGGGGATCCAAGAGTGAGGGAAGGGGATCTGAGAGTGAGGGAAGGGGATCTGAGAGTGAGGGAAGGGGATCCACGAGTGAGGGAAGGGGATCCAAGAGGTGAGGGAAGGGGATCCAAGAGTGAGGGAAAGGGATCTGAGAGTGAGGGAAGGGGATCCAAATGTGAGGGAAGGGGATCCAAGAGTGACGGAAGGGGATTCAAGAGTGAGGGGAAAAGGATCCAAGAGTGAGGGAAAAGGATCCAAGAGTGAGGGAAGGGGGATCCAAGAATGAGAGAAGGGGATCTGAGAGTGTCGGAAGGGAATCCAAGAGTGAGGTAAGGGGCCAAGAGTGAGGTAAGGGGATCCAAGAGTGAGGTAAGTGGATCCAAGAGTGAGGTAAGGGGATCCAAGAGTGAGGTAAAAGGATCCAAAAGTGAGGTAAGGGGATCCAAGAGAGAGGGAAGGGGATCCAAGAGTGAGGTAAGAGGATCCAAGAGTGAGGTAAGGGGATCCAAGAGTGAGGTAAGGGGATCCAAGAGTGAGGGTAGGGGGTCAAAGAGTGAGGGAAGGGGATCCAAGAGTGAGGTAAGGGGATCCAAGAGTGAGGGAAGGGGATTCAAGAGTGAGGTAAGGGGATCCAAGAGTGAGGTAAGGGGATCCAAGAGTGAGGTAAGGGGATCCAAGAGTGAGGGGAAAAGGATCCAAGCGTGAGGGAAAAGGATCCAAGAGAGAGGGAAGGGGGATCCAAGAGTGAGGGACGGGGATCTGAGAGTGTCGGAAGGGGATCCAAGAGCGAGGTAAGGGGATCCAAGAGTGAGGGAAGGGGATCCAAGTGTGAGGGAAGGGGATCCAAGAGTGAGGTCAGAGGATCCAAGAGTGAGGTAAGGGGATCCAAGAGTGAGGTAAGGAGCCATGAGTGAGGGAAGGGGATCCAAGTGGTGAGGGAAGGGGGATCTGAGCGTGAGGGAAGGGGATCTGAGAGTGAGGTAAAGGGATCCGAGAGTGAGGTAAGGGGGATCCAAGAGTGAGGTAAGGGGATCCAAGAGTGAGGTAAGGGGATCCAAGAGTGAGGTAAGGGGATCCAAGAGTGAGGTAAGGGGATCCAAGAGTGAGGTAAGGGGATCCAAGAGTGAGGGAAGGGGATCCAAGAGTGAGGGAAGGGGATCCAAGAGTGAGGGAAGGGGATCTGAGAGTGAGGGAAGGGGATCCAATAGTGAGGGAAGAGGATTCATGAGGAGAGGAAAGGGGATCAAAGAGTGAGGGAAGGGGATCTGAGAGTGAGGGAAGAGGATCTGAGAGTGAGGGAAGGGGTTCCAAGAGTAAGGGAAGGGGATCCAAGAGGTGAGGGAAGGGGATCCAAGAGTGAGGGAAGGGGATCTGAGAGTGAGGGAAGGGTATCTGAGAGTGAGGGAAGGGGATCTACGAGTGAGGGAATGGGATCCACGAGTGAGGGAAGGGGATCCAAGAGGTGAGGGAAGGGGATCCAAGAGTGAGGGAAGGGGATCAAAGAGTGAGGGAAGGGGATCCAAGAGTGAGGGAAGGGGATCCAAGAGTGAGGGGGAAAGGATCCAAGAGTGAGGGAAAAGGACCCAAGAGTGAGGGAAGGGGGATCCAAGAGGGGAGGGAAGGGGATCCAAGAGTGAGGGAAGGGGATCTGAGAGTGAGGGAAGGGGCTCCAAGAGTGAGGGAAGAGGGATCCAAGAGTGAGGGAAGGGGATCCAAGAGTGAGGGAAGGGGATCCAAGAGTGAGGGAAGGGGATCCATGAGTGAGTGAAGGGGATCCAAGAGGTGAGGGAAGGGGATCCAAGAGTGAGGGAAGGGGATCTGAGGGTGAGGGAATGGGATCCAAGAGTGAGGGAAGGGGATCTGAGAGTGAGTGAAGGGGATCCAAGAGTGAGGGAAGGGGATCCAAGAGTGAGGGAAGGGGATCCAAGAGGTGAGGGAAGGGGATCCAAGAGTGAGGGAAGGGGATCTGAGAGTGAGGGAAGGGGATCTGAGAGTGAGGGAAGGGGATCCACGAGTGAGGGAAGGGGATCCAAGAGGTGAGGGAGGGGGATCCAAGAGTGAGGGAAAGGGATCTGAGAGTGAGGGAAGGGGATCCAAATGTGAGGGAAGGGGATCCAAGAGTGACGGAAGGGGATTCAAGAGTGAGGGGAAAAGGATCCAAGAGTGAGGGAAAAGGATCCAAGAGTGAGGGAAGGGGGATCCAAGAATGAGAGAAGGGGATCTGAGAGTGTCGGAAGGGAATCCAAGAGTGAGGTAAGTGGATCCAAGAGTGAGGTAAGGGGATCCAAGAGTGAGGTAAAAGGATCCAAAAGTGAGGTAAGGGGATCCAAGAGAGAGGGAAGGGGATCCAAGAGTGAGGTAAGAGGATCCAAGAGTGAGGTAAGGGGATCCAGGAGTGAGGTAAGGGGATCCAAGAGTGAGGGTAGGGGGTCAAAGAGTGAGGGAAGGGGATCCAAGAGTGAGGTAAGGGGATCCAAGAGTGAGGGAAGGGGATTCAAGAGTGAGGTAAGGGGATCCAAGAGTGAGGTAAGGGGATCCAAGAGTGAGGTAAGGGGATCCAAGAGTGAGGGGAAAAGGATCCAAGAGTGAGGGAAAAGGATCCGAGAGAGAGGGAAGGGGGATCCAAGAGTGAGGGACGGGGATCTGAGAGTGTTGGAAGGGGATCCAAGAGCGAGGTAAGGGGATCCAAGAGTGAGGGAAGGGGATCCAAGTGTGAGGGAAGGGGATCCAAGAGTGAGGTCAGAGGATCCAAGAGTGAGGTAAGGGGATCCAAGAGTGAGGTAAGGAGCCATGAGTGAGGGAAGGGGATCCAAGAGGTGAGGGAAGGGGGATTTGAGCGTGAGGGAAGGGGATCTGAGAGTGAGGTAAAGGGATCCGAGAGTGAGGTAAGGGGGATCCAAGAGTGAGGTAAGGGGATCCAAGAGTGAGGTAAGGGGATCCAAGAGTGAGGTAAGGGGATCCAAGAGTGAGGGAAGGGGATCCAAGAGTGAGGGAAGGGGATCCAAGAGTGAGGGAAGGGGATCTGAGAGTGAGGGAAGGGGATCCAATAGTGAGGGAAGAGGATTCATGAGGAGAGGAAAGGGGATCAAAGAGTGAGGGAAGGGGATCTGAGAGTGAGGGAAGAGGATCTGAGAGTGAGGGAAGGGGTTCCAAGAGTAAGGGAAGGGGATCCAAGAGGTGAGGGAAGGGGATCCAAGAGTGAGGGAAGGGGATCTGAGAGTGAGGGAAGGGTATCTGAGAGTGAGGGAAGGGGATCTACGAGTGAGGGAATGGGATCCACGAGTGAGGGAAGGGGATCCAAGAGGTGAGGGAAGGGGATCCAAGAGTGAGGGAAGGGGATCCAAGAGTGAGGGAAGGGGATCCAAGAGTGAGGGAAGGGGATCCAAGAGTGAGGGGGAAAGGATCCAAGAGTGAGGGAAAAGGACCCAAGAGTGAGGGAAGGGGGATCCAAGAGTGAGGGAAGGGGATCTGAGAGTGTCGGAAGGGGATCCAAGAGCGAGGTAAGGGGATCCAAGAGTAAGCGAAGGGGATCCAAGAATGAGGGAAGGGGATCCAAGAGTGAGGTCAGAGGATCCAGGAGTGAGGTAAGGGGATCCAAGAGTGAGGTATGGGGCCAAGAGTGAGGTAAGGAGATCCAAGAGTGAGGTAAGGGGATCCAAGAGTGAGGTAAGGGGATCCAAGAGTGAGGTAAGGGGATCCAAGAGTGAGTAAGGGATCCAAGAGAGAGGGCTGGGGATCCAGGAGTGAGGGAAGGGGATCCAAGAGTGAGGTCAGAGGATCCAAGAGTGAGGTAAGGGGATCCAAGAGTGAGGTAAGGGGATCCAAGAGTGAGGTAAGGGATCTAAGAGAGAGGGAAGGGGATCCAAGAGTGAGGTAAGGGGATCCAAGAGTGAGGTAAGGGGATCCAAGAGTGAGGTAAGGGGATCCAAGAGTGAGGTAAGGGGCCAAGAGTGAGGTAAGGGGATCCAAGAGTGAGGTAAGGGGATCTAAGAGTGAGGTAAGGGGATCTAATAGTGAGGTAATGGGATCCAAGAGTGAGGTAAGGGGATCCAAGAGTGAGGTATGGGATCTAAGAGAGAGGGAAAGGGATCCAAGAGTGAGGTAAGGGGATCCAAGAGTGAGGTAAGGGGATCCAAGAGTGAGGTTAGGGGATCCAAGAGTGAGGTAAGGGGGTCCAAGAGTGAGGGAAGGGGATCCAAGAGTGAGGTAAGGGGATCCAAGAGTGAGGGAAGGGGATCCAAGAGTGAGGTAAGAGGATCCAAGAGTGAGGGACGGGGATCTGTGAGTGAGGGAAGGGGATCCAAGAGTGAGGGAAGGGGATCCAAGAGTGAGAGAAGGGGAGCCAAGAGTGAGGTAAGAGGATCCAAGAGTGAGGGAAGGGGATCTGTGAGTGAGGGAAGGGGATCCAAGAGTGAGGGAAGGGGATCCAAAAGTGAGGGAAGGGGATCTGAGAGTGAGGGAAGGGGATCTGAGAGTGAGGGAAGGGGATTTAAGAGGTGAGGGAAGGGGATCCAAGAGGTGAGGGAAGGGGATCCAAGAGGGGAGGGAAGGGGATCCAAGAGTGAGGGAAGGGGATCTGAGAGTGAGGGAAGGGGCTCCAAGAGTGAGTGAAGGGGATCCAAGAGTGAGTGAAGGGGATCCAAGAGGTGAGGGAAGGGGATCCAAGAGTGAGGGAAGGGGATCTGAGGGTGAGGGAAGGGGATCCAAGAGTGAGGGAAGGGGATCCAAGAGTGAGGGAAGAACATAAGAACATAAGAACAAAGGTAACTGCAGAAGGCCTATTGGCCCATACGAGGCAGCTCCTATTCTATAACCACCCAATCCCACTCGTATACCTGTCCAACCCGCGCCCGAAACAATCGAGGGACCCCACCTCCACAATGTTACGCGGCAACTGGTTCCACAAATCAACAACCCTGTTACTGAACCAGTATCTACCCAAGTCCCTCCCAAATCCAAACTTATCCAACCCACACCCATTGTTTCGCGTTCTGTCCCGTGTTGACACTTTTAACACCCCATCAACATCCCCCCGGTTACGTCCATTCACCCACCTGCAAACCTCCATCATGCCACCCCCAACTCTTCGCCTTTCCAGCGAATGCAACTCAAGCTTGCCAATCCCTCTTCACATGAAGGGGATCCAAGAGTTAGGGAAGGGGATCTGAGAGTGAGGGAAGGGGATCTGAGAGTGAGTGAAGGGGGTCCAAGAGTGAGGGAAGGGGATCCAAGAGTGAGGGAAGGGGATCCAAGAGGTGAGGGAAGGGGATTCATGAGTGAGGGAAGGGGATCTGAGAGTGAGGGAAGGGGATCTGAGAGTGAGGGAAGGGGATCTGAGAGTGAGGGAAGGGGATCCAAGAGGTGAGGGAAGAGGATCCAAGAGTGAGGGAAGGGGATCTGAGAGTGAGGGAAGGGGATCCAAGAGTGAGGGAAGGGGATCCAAGAGTGACGGAAGGGGATCCAAGAGTGAGGGGAAAAGGATCCAAGAGTGAGGGAAAAGGATCCAAGAGTGAGGTAAGGGGCCAAGAGTGAGGTAAGGGGATCCAAAAGTGAGGTAAGGGGATCCAAGAGTGAGGTAAGGGGATCCAAGAGTGAGGCAAAAGGATCCAAGAGTGAGGTAAGGGGATCCAAGAGAGAGGGAAGGGGATCCAAGAGTGAGGTAAGAGGATCCAAGAGTGAGGTAAGGGGATCCAAGAGTGAGGTAAGGGGATCCAAGAGTGAGGGTAGGGGGTCAAAGAGTGAGGGAAGGGGATCCAAGAGTGAGGTAAGGGGATCCAAGAGTGAGGTAAGAGGATCCAAGAGTGAGGTAAGGGGTCAAGAGTGAGGTAAGGGGATCCAAGAGTGAGGTAAGGGGATCCAAGAGTGAGGTAAGGGGATCCAAGAGTGAGGTAAGGGGATCCAAGAGTGAGGTAAGGGGATCCAAGAGTGAGGTAAGGGGATCCAAGAGTGAGGGAAGGGGATCCAAGAGTGAGGTAAGAGGATCCAAGAGTGAGGGACGGGGATCTGTGAGTGAGGGAAGGGGATCCAAGAGTGAGGGAAGGGGATCCAAGAGTGAGAGAACGGAAGCCAAGAGTGAGGTAAGAGGATCCAAGAGTGAGGGAAGAGGATCTGTGAGTGAGGGAAGGGGATCCAAGTGTGAGGGAAGGGGATCTGAGAGTGAGGGAAGGGGGATCTGAGAGTGAGGGAAGGGGATCCAAGAGTGAGGGAAGGGGAACCAAGAGGTGAGGGAAGGGGATCCAAGAGGGGAGGGAAGGGGATCCAAGAGTGAGGGAAGGGGATCTGAGAGTGAGGGAAGGGGCTCCAAGAGTGAGGAAAGAGGGATCCAAGAGTGAGGGAAGGGGATCCAAGAGTGAGGGAAGGGGATCCCAGAGTGAGGGAAGGGGGATCCAAGAGTGAGTGAAGGGGATCCAAGAGGAGAGGGAAGGGGATCCAAGAGTGAGGGAAGGGGATCTGAGGGTGAGGGAAGGGGATCCAAGAGTGAGGGAAGGGGATCCAAGAGTGAAGGAAGGGGATCCAAGAGTGAGGGAAGGGGATCTGAGAGTGAGGGAAGGGGATCTGAGAGTGAGTGAAGGGGATCCAAGAGTGAGGGAAGGGGATCCAAGAGTGAGGGAAGGGGATCCAAGAGTGAGGGGGAAAAGATCCAAGAGTGAGGGAAAAGGACCCAAGAGTGAGGGAAGGGGGATCCAAGAGGGGAGGGAAGGGGATCCAAGAGTGAGGGAAGGGGATCTGAGAGTGAGGGAAGGGGCTCCAAGAGTGAGGGAAGAGGGATCCAAGAGTGAGGGAAGGGGATCCAAGAGTGAGGGAAGGGGATCCAAGAGTGAGGGAAGGGGATCCATGAGTGAGTGAAGGGGATCCAAGAGGTGAGGGAAGGGGATCCAAGAGTGAGGGAAGGGGATCTGAGGGTGAGGGAATGGGATCCAAGAGTGAGGGAAGGGGATCTGAGAGTGAGTGAAGGGGATCCAAGAGTGAGGGAAGGGGATCCAAGAGTGAGGGAAGGGGATCCAAGAGGTGAGGGAAGGGGATCCAAGAGTGAGGGAAGGGGATCTGAGAGTGAGGGAAGGGGATCTGAGAGTGAGGGAAGGGGATCCACGAGTGAGGGAAGGGGATCCAAGAGGTGAGGGAAGGGGATCCAAGAGTGAGGGAAAGGGATCTGAGAGTGAGGGAAGGGGATCCAAATGTGAGGGAAGGGGATCCAAGAGTGACGGAAGGGGATTCAAGAGTGAGGGGAAAAGGATCCAAGAGTGAGGGAAAAGGATCCAAGAGTGAGGGAAGGGGGATCCAAGAATGAGAGAAGGGGATCTGAGAGTGTCGGAAGGGAATCCAAGAGTGAGGTAAGGGGCCAAGAGTGAGGTAAGGGGATCCAAGAGTGAGGTAAGTGGATCCAAGAGTGAGGTAAGGGGATCCAAGAGTGAGGTAAAAGGATCCAAAAGTGAGGTAAGGGGATCCAAGAGAGAGGGAAGGGGATCCAAGAGTGAGGTAAGAGGATCCAAGAGTGAGGTAAGGGGATCCAGGAGTGAGGTAAGGGGATCCAAGAGTGAGGGTAGGGGGTCAAAGAGTGAGGGAAGGGGATCCAAGAGTGAGGTAAGGGGATCCAAGAGTGAGGGAAGGGGATTCAAGAGTGAGGTAAGGGGATCCAAGAGTGAGGTAAGGGGATCCAAGAGTGAGGTAAGGGGATCCAAGAGTGAGGGGAAAAGGATCCAAGAGTGAGGGAAAAGGATCCGAGAGAGAGGGAAGGGGGATCCAAGAGTGAGGGACGGGGATCTGAGAGTGTCGGAAGGGGATCCAAGAGCGAGGTAAGGGGATCCAAGAGTGAGGGAAGGGGATCCAAGTGTGAGGGAAGGGGATCCAAGAGTGAGGTCAGAGGATCCAAGAGTGAGGTAAGGGGATCCAAGAGGTGAGGGAAGGGGGATCTGAGCGTGAGGGAAGGGGATCTGAGAGTGAGGTAAAGGGATCCGAGAGTGAGGTAAGGGGGATCCAAGAGTGAGGTAAGGGGATCCAAGAGTGAGGTAAGGGGATCCAAGAGTGAGGTAAGGGGATCCAAGAGTGAGGTAAGGGGATCCAAGAGTGAGGTAAGGGGATCCAAGAGTGAGGGAAGGGGATCCAAGAGTGAGGGAAGGGGATCCAAGAGTGAGGGAAGGGGATCTGAGAGTGAGGGAAGGGGATCCAATAGTGAGGGAAGAGGATTCATGAGGAGAGGAAAGGGGATCAAAGAGTGAGGGAAGGGGATCTGAGAGTGAGGGAAGAGGATCTGAGAGTGAGGGAAGGGGTTCCAAGAGTAAGGGAAGGGGATCCAAGAGGTGAGGGAAGGGGATCCAAGAGTGAGGGAAGGGGATCTGAGAGTGAGGGAAGGGTATCTGAGAGTGAGGGAAGGGGATCTACGAGTGAGGGAATGGGATCCACGAGTGAGGGAAGGGGATCCAAGAGGTGAGGGAAGGGGATCCAAGAGTGAGGGAAGGGGATCCAAGAGTGAGGGAAGGGGATCCAAGAGTGAGGGAAGGGGATCCAAGAGTGAGGGGGAAAGGATCCAAGAGTGAGGGAAAAGGACCCAAGAGTGAGGGAAGGGGGATCCAAGAGTGAGGGAAGGGGATCTGAGAGTGTCGGAAGGGGATCCAAGAGCGAGGTAAGGGGATCCAAGAGTAAGCGAAGGGGATCCAAGAATGAGGGAAGGGGATCCAAGAGTGAGGTCAGAGGATCCTGGAGTGAGGTAAGGGGATCCAAGAGTGAGGTATGGGGCCAAGAGTGAGGTAAGGAGATCCAAGAGTGAGGTAAGGGGATCCAAGAGTGAGGTAAGGGGATCCAAGAGTGAGGTAAGGGGATCCAAGAGTGAGTAAGGGATCCAAGAGAGAGGGCTGGGGATCCAGGAGTGAGGGAAGGGGATCCAAGAGTGAGGTCAGAGGATCCAAGAGTGAGGTAAGGGGATCCAAGAGTGAGGTAAGGGGATCCAAGAGTGAGGTAAGGGATCTAAGAGAGAGGGAAGGGGATCCAAGAGTGAGGTAAGGGGATCCAAGAGTGAGGTAAGGGGATCCAAGAGTGAGGTAAGGGGATCCAAGAGTGAGGTAAGGGGCCAAGAGTGAGGTAAGGGGATCCAAGAGTGAGGTAAGGGGATCTAAGAGTGAGGTAAGGGGATCTAATAGTGAGGTAATGGGATCCAAGAGTGAGGTAAGGGGATCCAAGAGTGAGGTATGGGATCTAAGAGAGAGGGAAAGGGATCCAAGAGTGAGGTAAGGGGATCCAAGAGTGAGGTAAGGGGATCCAAGAGTGAGGTTAGGGGATCCAAGAGTGAGGTAAGGGGGTCCAAGAGTGAGGGAAGGGGATCCAAGAGTGAGGTAAGGGGATCCAAGAGTGAGGGAAGGGGATCCAAGAGTGAGGTAAGAGGATCCAAGAGTGAGGGACGGGGATCTGTGAGTGAGGGAAGGGGATCCAAGAGTGAGGGAAGGGGATCCAAGAGTGAGAGAAGGGGAGCCAAGAGTGAGGTAAGAGGATCCAAGAGTGAGGGAAGGGGATCTGTGAGTGAGGGAAGGGGATCCAAGAGTGAGGGAAGGGGATCCAAAAGTGAGGGAAGGGGATCTGAGAGTGAGGGAAGGGGATCTGAGAGTGAGGGAAGGGGATTTAAGAGGTGAGGGAAGGGGATCCAAGAGGTGAGGGAAGGGGATCCAAGAGGGGAGGGAAGGGGATCCAAGAGTGAGGGAAGGGGATCTGAGAGTGAGGGAAGGGGCTCCAAGAGTGAGTGAAGGGGATCCAAGAGTGAGTGAAGGGGATCCAAGAGGTGAGGGAAGGGGATCCAAGAGTGAGGGAAGGGGATCTGAGGGTGAGGGAAGGGGATCCAAGAGTGAGGGAAGGGGATCCAAGAGTGAGGGAAGAACATAAGAACATAAGAACAAAGGTAACTGCAGAAGGCCTATTGGCCCATACGAGGCAGCTCCTATTCTATAACCACCCAATCCCACTCGTATACCTGTCCAACCCGCGCCCGAAACAATCGAGGGACCCCACCTCCACAATGTTACACGGCAACTGGTTCCACAAATCAACAACCCTGTTACTGAACCAGTATCTACCCAAGTCCCTCCCAAATCCAAACTTATCCAACCCACACCCATTGTTTCGCGTTCTGTCCCGTGTTGACACTTTTAACACCCCATCAACATCCCCCCGGTTACGTCCATTCACCCACCTGCAAACCTCCATCATGCCACCCCCAACTCTTCGCCTTTCCAGCGAATGCAACTCAAGCTTGCCAATCCCTCTTCACATGAAGGGGATCCAAGAGTTAGGGAAGGGGATCTGAGAGTGAGGGAAGGGGATCTGAGAGTGAGTGAAGGGGGTCCAAGAGTGAGGGAAGGGGATCCAAGAGTGAGGGAAGGGGATCCAAGAGGTGAGGGAAGGGGATTCATGAGTGAGGGAAGGGGATCTGAGAGTGAGGGAAGGGGATCTGAGAGTGAGGGAAGGGGATCCAAGAGGTGAGGGAAGAGGATCCAAGAGTGAGGGAAGGGGATCTGAGAGTGAGGGAAGGGGATCCAAGAGTGAGGGAAGGGGATCAAAGAGTGACGGAAGGGGATCCAAGAGTGAGGGGAAAAGGATCCAAGAGTGAGGGAAAAGGATCCAAGAGTGAGGTAAGGGGCCAAGAGTGAGGTAAGGGGATCCAAAAGTGAGGTAAGGGGATCCAAGAGTGAGGTAAGGGGATCCAAGAGTGAGGCAAAAGGATCCAAGAGTGAGGTAAGGGGATCCAAGAGAGAGGGAAGGGGATCCAAGAGTGAGGTAAGAGGATCCAAGAGTGAGGTAAGGGGATCCAAGAGTGAGGTAAGGGGATCCAAGAGTGAGGGTAGGGGGTCAAAGAGTGAGGGAAGGGGATCCAAGAGTGAGGTAAGGGGATCCAAGAGTGAGGTAAGAGGATCCAAGAGTGAGGTAAGGGGTCAAGAGTGAGGTAAGGGGATCCAAGAGTGAGGTAAGGGGATCCAAGAGTGAGGTAAGGGGATCCAAGAGTGAGGTAAGGGGATCCAAGAGTGAGGTAAGGGGATCCAAGAGTGAGGTAAGGGGATCCAAGAGTGAGGGAAGGGGATCCAAGAGTGAGGTAAGAGGATCCAAGAGTGAGGGACGGGGATCTGTGAGTGAGGGAAGGGGATCCAAGAGTGAGGGAAGGGGATCCAAGAGTGAGAGAAGGGAAGCCAAGAGTGAGGTAAGAGGATCAAAGAGTGAGGGAAGGGGATCTGTGAGTGAGGGAAGGGGATCCAAGTGTGAGGGAAGGGGATCTGAGAGTGAGGGAAGGGGATCTGAGAGTGAGGGAAGGGGATCCAAGAGTGAGGGAAGGGGAACCAAGAGGTGAGGGAAGGGGATCCAAGAGGGGAGGGAAGGGGATCCAAGAGTGAGGGAAGGGGATCTGAGAGTGAGGGAAGGGGCTCCAAGAGTGAGGAAAGAGGGATCCAAGAGTGAGGGAAGGGGATCCAAGAGTGAGGGAAGGGGATCCCAGAGTGAGGGAAGGGGGATCCAAGAGTGAGGTAAGGGGATCCAAGAGTGAGGTAAGGGGATCCAAGAGTGAGGTAAGGGGATCCAAGAGTGAGGTAAGGGGCCAAGAGTGAGGTAAGGGGATCCAAGAGTGAGGTAAGGGGATCTAAGAGTGAGGTAAGGGGATCTAATAGTGAGGTAAGGGGATCCAAGAGTGAGGTAAGGGGATCCAAGAGTGAGGTATGGGATCTAAGAGAGAGGGAAAGGGATCCAAGAGTGAGGTAAGGGGATCCAAGAGTGAGGTAAGGGGATCCAAGAGTGAGGTTAGGGGATCCAAGAGTGAGGTAAGGGGGTCCAAGAGTGAGGGAAGGGGATCCAAGAGTGAGGTAAGGGGATCCAAGAGTGAGGGAAGGGGATCCAAGAGTGAGGTAAGAGGATCCAAGAGTGAGGGACGGGGATCTGTGAGTGAGGGAAGGGGATCCAAGAGTGAGGGAAGGGGATCCAAGAGTGAGAGAAGGGGATCTGAGAGTGAGGGAAGGGGATCTGAGAGTGAGGGAAGGGGATTTAAGAGGTGAGGGAAGGGGATTCAAGAGGTGAGGGAAGGGGATCCAAGAGGGGAGGGAAGGGGATCCAAGAGTGAGGGAAGGGGATCTGAGAATGAGGGAAGGGGCTCCAAGAGTGAGTGAAGGGGATCCAAGAGTGAGTGAAGGGGGATCCAAGAGGTGAGGGAAGGGGATCCAAGAGTGGGGGAAGGGGATCTGAGGGTGAGGGAAGGGGATCCAAGAGTGAGGGAAGGGGATCCAAGAGTGAGGGAAGGGGATCCAAGAGTTAGGGAAGGGGATCTGAGAGTGAGGGAAGGGGATCTGAGAGTGAGTGAAGGGGATCCAAGAGTGAGGGAAGGGGATCCAAGAGTGAGGGAAGGGGATCCAAGAGGTGAGGGAAGGGGATTCAAGAGTGAGGGAAGGGGATTTGAGAGTGAGGGAAGGGGATCTGAGAGTGAGGGAAGGGGATCTGAGAGTGAGGGAAGGGGATCCAAGAGGTGAGGGAAGAGGATCCAAGAGTGAGGGAAGGGGATCTGAGAGTGAGGGAAGGGGATCCAAGAGTGGGGGAGGGGATCCAAGAGTGACGGAAGGGGATCCAAGAGTGAGGGGAAAAGGATCCAAGAGTGAGGGAAAAGGATCCAAGAGTGAGGTAAGGGGCCAAGAGTGAGGTAAGGGGATCCAAGAGTGAGGTAAGGGGATCCAAGAGTGAGGTAAGGGGATCCAAGAGTGAGGCAAAAGGATCCAAGAGTGAGGTAAGGGGATCCAAGAGAGAGGGAAGGGGATCCAAGAGTGAGGTAAGAGGATCCAAGAGTGAGGTAAGGGGATCCAAGAGTGAGGTAAGGGGATCCAAGAGTGAGGGTAGGGGGTCAAAGAGTGAGGGAAGGGGATCCAAGAGTGAGGTAAGGGGATCCAAGAGTGAGGTAAGAGGATCCAAGAGTGAGGTAAGGGGTCAAGAGTGAGGTAAGGGGATCCAAGAGTGAGGTAAGGGGATCCAAGAGTGAGGTAAGGGGATCCAAGAGTGAGGTAAGGGGATCCAAGAGTGAGGTAAGGGGATCCAAGAGTGAGGTAAGGGGATCCAAGAGTGAGGTAAGGGGATCCAAGAGTGAGGTAAGAGGATCCAAGAGTGAGGGACGGGGATCTGTGAGTGAGGGAAGGGGATCCAAGAGTGAGGGAAGGGGATCCAAGAGTGAGAGAAGGGAAGCCAAGAGTGAGGTAAGAGGATCCAAGAGTGAGGGAAGGGGATCTGTGAGTGAGGGAAGGGGATCCAAGAGTGAGGGAAGGGGATCTGAGAGTGAGGGAAGGGGATCTGAGAGTGAGGGAAGGGGATCCAAGAGTGAGGGAAGGGGAACCAAGAGGTGAGGGAAGGGGATCCAAGAGGGGAGGGAAGGGGATCCAAGAGTGAGGGAAGGGGATCTGAGAGTGAGGGAAGGGGCTCCAAGAGTGAGGAAAGAGGGATCCAAGAGTGAGGGAAGGGGATCCAAGAGTGAGGGAAGGGGATCCCAGAGTGAGGGAAGGGGATCCAAGAGTGAGTGAAGGGGATCCAAGAGGAGAGGGAAGGGGATCCAAGAGTGAGGGAAGGGGATCTGAGGGTGAGGGAAGGGGATCCAAGAGTGAGGGAAGGGGATCCAAGAGTGAAGGAAGGGGATCCAAGAGTGAGGGAAGGGGATCTGAGAGTGAGGGAAGGGGATCTGAGAGTGAGTGAAGGGGATCCAAGAGTGAGGGAAGGGGATCCAAGAGTGAGGGAAGGGGATCCAAGAGGTGAAGGAAGGGGATCCAAGAGTGAGGGAAGGGGATCTGAGAGTGAGGGAAGGGGATCTGAGAGTGAGGGAAGGGGATCCAAGAGTGAGGGAAGGGGATCCAAGAGGTGAGGGAAGGGGATCCAAGAGTGAGGGAAGGGGATCTGAGAGTGAGGGAAGGGGATCCAAAAAAAGAGGGAAGGGGATCCAAGAGTGACGGAAGGGGATCCAAGAGTGAGGGGAAAAGGATCCAAGAGTGAGGGAAAAGGATCCAAGAGTGAGGGAAGGGGGATCCAAGAGTGAGAGAAGGGGATCTGAGAGTGTCGGAAGGGGATCCAAGAGCGAGGTAAGGGGATCCAAGAGTGAGGAAAGGGGATCCAAGAGTGAGGTCAGAGGATCCAAGAGTGAGGTAAGGGGATCCAAGAGTGAGGTAAGGGGCCAAGAGTGAGGTAAGGGGATCCAAGAGTGAGGTAAGGGGATCCAAGAGTGAGGTAAGGGGATCCAAGAGTGAGGTAAGGGGCCAAGAGTGAGGTAAGGGGATCCAAGAGTGAGGTAAGGGGATCCAAGAGTGAGGTAAGGGGATCCAAGAGTGAGGGAAGGGGATCCAAGAGTGAGGGAAGGGGATCCAAGAGTGAGGGAAGGGGATCTGAGAGTGAGTGAAGGGAATCCAATAGTGAGGGAAGAGGATTCAAGAGGTGAGGAAAGGGGATCAAAGAGTGAGGGAAGGGGATCTGAGAGTGAGGGAAGAGGATCTGAGAGTGAGGGGAAGGGGTTCCAAGAGTAAGGGAAGGGGATCCAAGAGGTGAGGGAAGGGGATCCAAGAGTGAGGGAAGGGGATCTGAGAGTGAGGGAAGGTGATCTGAGAGTGAGGGAAGGGGATCTGAGAGTGAGGGAAGGGGATCCACGAGTGAGGGAAGGGGATCCAAGAGGTGAGGGAAGGGGATCCAAGAGTGAGGGAAGGGGATCCTAGAGTGAGGGAAGGGGATCCAAGAGTGAGGGAAGGGGATCCAAGAGTGAGGGGGAAAGGATTCAAGAGTGAGGGAAAAGGATCCAAGAGTGAGGGAAGGGGGATCCAAGAGTGAGGGAAGGGGATCTGAGAGTGTCGGAAGGGGATCCAAGAGCGAGGTAAGGGGATCCAAGAGTGAGGGAAGGGGATCCAAGAATGAGGGAAGGGGATCCAAGAGTGAGGTCAGAGGATCCAGGAGTGAGGTAAGGGGATCCAAGAGTGAGGTAAGGGGCCAAGAGTGAGATAAGGAGATCCAAGAGTGAGGTAAGGGGATCCAAGAGTGAGGTAAGGGGATCCAAGAGTGAGGTAAGGGGATCCAAGAGTGAGGTAAGGGATCCAAGAGAGAGGGCTTTGGATCCAGGAGTGAGGGAAGGGGATCCAAGAGTGAGGTCAGAGGATCCAAGAGTGAGGTAAGGGGATCCAAGAGTGAGGTAAGGGGATCCAAGAGTGAGGTAAGGGATCTAAGAGAGAGGGAAGGGGATCCAAGAGTGAGGTAAGGGGATCCAAGAGTGAGGTAAGGGGTGTTACGAACCCGGATCCAGCGTCCGAGCACGGAGCAGTAACGACCACGCCATCTGTGGGTCAGCTCCCGAAACCCCCGCCAAACGGACGACGACACCTGGTAAGGACGGCGAATACCGGCCACAAGGGCCAGTTTCCAGTCCCGTTCAGCACTCTACACCGCCGCTGCTGACCTCTGGTGAGGTGGTGCTCAGACTACAACGCCATCTATGAAGTGGATGTGTCGAGCGTTTGTGTCTGAGCCTGTAAGTGAGGTGTTTTAGTGTCCCGGTTATTGATGACGTGTCTGCTTACAGAGTCGACCTGGGACCGCTGTGTTGAAGGTTGAGTCAGTCTACCCGAGGCAGCCAGTCTCCATACCTTGAACCTTGCTGCAGCTGTTGTGAAGTCGTCCCCCCGGAAGAACACTGTGGTGTGTTAGCCTACCAGTGGAGTGGCAGTAAAAGGATTTACCCGGGACCGACTGTTGGAGACGATCATCCACTGGGGTACTGAAGACAGGAGAGTGATTTGTGGTGTCACACGAGGCTCCTGTCTAGGGCGTTCCCCTTTTATCGTTCGTGGAGTGGCCGTACCAGCCTTGTTGGCTCAGAACCTGCCAGCAGACCAGCTGGACGTGTGGTTGACGGCCTCCACGGCGGTGCCCCCAGTGGACATGTGTTTTGGCTGACCTGTGGCCAGGGTAGGCTCAGCTTCTTTGAAGAATTCGTTGTGTGGCCACGAAGAAAGCACCAAGGACTCAGCGCCTAGCTTCTGGATCCAGAGTCTTCAGCAGAAGACTACATTGTGAAGAATCCCCTTGTCAAGTGTTAATATCCCTCCCCCTTGTGCACTCTTTTATTTTATATATTTAATCGGTGATGGTGAAAATTATAATATTAAGTTCTTAGCTTTCTTTCCCTACTCCCTTTAAGTTACTTGCGTCACGGATCTCATCCCTTGATAGCCACTACTGGCTTGGGAACGGATATATATATATCTGACTCTAACAACATCAGAGTGAGAACCCCGTTGCGTCCCGAGAGGGTCGTAACAATGGGATCCAAGAGTGAGGTAAGGGGATCCAAGAGTGAGGTAAGGGGCCAAGAGTGAGGTAAGGGGATCCAAGAGTGAGGTAAGGGGATCCAAGAGTGAGGTAAGGGGATCCAAGAGTGAGGTAAGGGATCTAAGAGAGAGGGAAGGGGATCCAAGAGTGATGGAAGGGGATCCAAGAGTGAGGTAAGGGGATCCAAGAGTGAGGTAAGGGATCTAAGAGAGAGGGAAGGGGATCCAAGAGTGATGGAAGGGGATCCAAGAGGTAAGAGGATCCAAGAGCGAGGGAAGGGGATGCAAGAGTGAGGGAAGGGGATCTGAGAGTGAGAAAAGGGGATCCAAGAGTGAGGAAAGGGGATCCAAAAGTGAGGGAAGGGGATCCAAGAGGTGAGGGAAGGGGATTCAAGAGTGAGGGAAGGGGATCTGAGAGTGAGGGAAGGGGATCTGAGAGTGAGGGAAGGGGATCCAAGAGTGAGGGAAGGGGATCCAAGAGGTGAGGGAAGGGGATCCAAAAGTGAGGGAAGGAGATCTGAGAGTGAGGGAAGGGGATCTGAGAGTGAGGGAAGGGGATCCAAGAGGTGAAGGAAGGGGATCCAAGAGTGAGGGAAGGGGATCCAAGAGTGAGGGAAGGGGATCTGAGAGTGAGGGAAGGGGATCCAAGAGTGAGGGAAGGATATCCAAGAGTGAGGGAAGGGGATCCAAGAGTGAGGGGAAAAGGATCCAAGAGTGAGGGAAATGGATCCAAGAGAGAGGGAATGGGGATCCAAGAGTGAGGGAAGTGGATCTGAGAGTGTCGGAAGGGGATCCAAGAGCGAGGTAAGTTGATCCAAGAGTGAGGGAAGGGGATCCAAGTGTGAGGGAAGGGGATCCAAGAGTGAGGTCAGAGGATCCAAGAGTGAGGTAAGGGGATCCAAGAGTGAGGTAAGGAGCCATGAGTGAGGGAAGGGGATCCAAGAGGTGAGGGAAGGGGATCCAAGAGTGAGGAAAGGGGATCTGAGAGTGATGGAAGGGGATCTGAGAGTGAGGTAAAGGGATCCAAGAGTGAGGTAAGGGGATCCAAGAGTGAGGTAAGGGGATCCAAGAGTGAGGTAAGGGGATCCAAGAGTGAAGTAAGGGGATCCAAGAGTGATGGAAGGGGATCCAAGAGTGAGGTAAGGGATCCAAGAGAGAGGGCTGGGGATCCAAGAGTGAGGGAAGGGGATCCAAGAGTGAGGTCAGAGGATCCAAGAGTGAGGAAAGGGGATCCAAGAGTGAGGTAAGGGGATCTAAGAGTAAGGTAAGGGATCTAAGAGAGAGGGAAGGGGATCCAAGAGTGAGGTAAGGGGATCCAAGAGTGAGGTAAGGGGATCCAAGAGTGAGGTAAGGGGATCCAAGAGTGAGGTAAGGGCCCAAGAGTGAGGTAAGGGGATCCATGAGTGAGGTAAGGGGATCCAAAAGTGAGGGAAGGGGATCCAAGAGGTGAGAGAAGGGGATTCAAGAGTGAGGGAAGGGGATCTGAGAGTGAGGGAAGGGGATCTGAGAGTGAGGGAAAGGGATCCAAGAGTGAGGGAAGAGGATCCAAGAGTGAGGTAAGGGATCTAAGAGAGAGGGAAGGGGATCCAAGAGTGAGGTAAGGGGATCCAAGAGAGAGGTCAGAGGATCCAAGAGCGAGGGAAAGGGATCCAAGAGTGAGGGAAGGGGATCTGAGAGTGAGGGAAGGGGATCCAAGAGTGAGGAAAGGGGATCCAAAAGTGAGGGAAGGGGATCCAAGAGGTGAGGGAAGGGGATTCAAGAGTGAGGGAAGGGGATCTGAGAGTGAGGGAAGGGGATCTGAGAGTGAGGGAAGGGGATCCAAGAGTGAGGGAAGGGGATCCAAGAGGTGAGGGAAGGGGATCCAAAAGTGAGGGAAGGGGATCTGAGAGTGAGGGAAGGGGATCTGAGAGTGAGGGAAGGGGATCCAAGAGTGAGGGAAGGGGATCCAAGAGGTGAGGGAAGGGGATCCAAGAGTGAGGGAAGGGGATCTGAGAGTGAGGGAAGGGGATCCAAGAGTGAGGGAAGGATATCCAAGAGTGAGGGAACGGGATCCAAGAGTGAGGGGAAAAGGATCCAAGAGTGAGGGAAAAGGATCCAAGAGAGAGGGAAGGGGGATCCAAGAGTGACGGAAGGGGATCCAAGTGTGAGGGAAGGGGATCCAAGAGTGAGGTCAGAGGATCCAAGAGTGAGGTTAGGGGATCCAAGAGTGAGGTAAGGAGCCATGAGTGAGGGAAGGGGATCCAAGAGGTGAGGGAAGGGGGATCTGAGAGTGAGGGAAGGGGATCTGAGAGTGAGGTAAAGGGATCCGAGAGTGAGGTAAGGGGATCCAAGAGTGAGGTAAAAGGATCCAAGAGTGAGGTAAGGGGATCCAACAGTGAGGTAAGGGGATCCAAGAGTGAGGTAAGGGGATCCAAGAGTGAGGGAAGGGGATCCAAGAGTGAGGGAAGGGGATCCAAGAGTGAGGGAAGGGGATCTGAGAGTGAGGGAAGGGGATCCAATAGTGAGGGAAGAGGATTCAAGAGGTGAGGAATGGGGATCCAAGAGTGAGGGAAGGGGATCTGAGAGTGAGGGAAGAGGATCTGAGAGTGAGAGAAGGGGTTCCAAGAGTGAGGGAAGGGGATCTGAGAGTGAGGGAAGGGGATCTGAGAGTGAGGGAAGGGGATCTGAGAGTGAGGGAAGGGGATCCACGAGTGAGGGAAGGGGATCCAAGAGGTGAGGGAAGGGGATCCAACAGGTGAAGGAAGGGGATCCAAGAGTGAGGGAAGGGGATCCAAGAGTGAGGGAAGGGGATCCAAGAGTGAGGGAAGGGGATCCAAGAGTGAGAGGGAAAGGATCCAAGAGTGAGGAAAAAGGATCCAAGAGTGAGGGAAGGGGGATCCAAGAGTGAGGGAAGGGGATCTGAGAGTGTCGAAAGGGGATCCAAGAGCGAGGTAAGGGGATCCAAGAGTGAGGGAAGGGGATCCAAGAATGAGGGAAGGGGATCCAAGAGTGAGGTCAGAGGATCCAGGAGTGAGGTAAGGGGATCCAAAAGTGAGGTAAGGGGCCAAGAGTGAGGTAAGGGGATCCAAGAGTGAGGTAAGGGAATCCAAGAGTGAGGTAAGGGGATCCAAGAGTGAGGTAAGGGATCCAAGAGAGAGGGCTGGGGATCCAGGAGTGAGGGAAGGGGATCCAAGAGTGAGGTCAGAGGATACAAAAGTGAGGTAAGTGGATCCAAGAGTGAGGTAAGGGGATCCAAGAGTGAGGTAAGGGATCTAAAAGTGAGGGAAGGGGATCCAAGAGTGAGGTAAGGGGATCCAAGAGTGAGGTAAGGGGATCCAAGAGTGAGGTAAGGGGATCCAAGAGTGAGGTAAGGGGCCAAGAGTGAGGTAAGGGGATCCAAGAGTGAGGTAAGGGGATCTAAAAGTGAGGTAAGGGAATCTAAGAGTGAGGTAAGGGGATCGTAGAGTGAGGTAAGGGGATCCAAGAGTGAGGTAAGGGATCTAAGAGAGAGGGAAGGGGACCCAAGAGTCAGGTAAGGGGATCCAAGAGTGAGGTAAGGGGATCCAAGAGTGAGGTAAGGGGATCCAAGAGTGAGGTAAGGGGGTCCAAAAGTGAGGGAAGGGGATCCAAGAGTGAGGTAAGGGGATCCAAGAGTGAGGGAAGGGGATCCAAGAGTGAGGTAAGAGGATCCAAGAGTGAGGGACGGGGATCTGTGAGTGAGGGAAGGGGATCCAAGAGTGAGGGAAGGGGATCCAAGAGTGAGAAAAGGGGAGCCAAGAGTGAGGTAAGAGGATCCAAGAGTGAGGGAAGGGGATCTGTGAGTGAGGGAAGGGGATCCAAGAGTGAGGGAAGGGGATCCAAAAGTGAGGGAAGGGGATCTGAGATTGAGGGAAGGGGATCTGAGAGTGAGGGAAGGGGATCCAAGAGTGAGGGAAGGGGATCCAAGAGGTGAGGGAAGGGGATCCAAGAGGGGAGGGAAGGGGATCCAAGAGTGAGGGAAGGGGATCTGAGAATGAGGGAAGGGGCTCCAAGAGTGAGGGAAGAGGGATCCAAGAGTGAGGGAAGGGGATTCAAGAGTGAGGGAAGGGGATCCAAGAGTGAGGGAAGGGGATCCATGAGTGAGTGAAGGGGATCCAAGAGTGAGTGAAGGGGATCCAAGAGGTGAGGGAAGGGGATCCAAGAGTGAGGGAAGGGGATCTGAGGGTGAGGGAAGTAGATCCAAGAGTGAGGGAAGGGAATCCAAGAGTGAGGGAAGGGGATCCAAGAGTGAGGGAAGGGGATCTGAGAGTGAGGGAAGGGGATCTGAGAGTGAGTGAAGGGGATCCAAGAGTGAGGGAAGGGGATCCAAGAGTGAGGGAAGGGGATCCAAGAGGTGAGGGAAGGGGATCCAAGAGTGAGGGAAGGGGATCTGAGAGTGAGGGAAGAGGATCTGAGAGTGAGGGAAGGGGATCCAAGAGTGAGGGAAGGGGATCCAAGAGGTGAGGGAAGGGGATCCAAGAGTGAGGGAAGGGGATCCAAGAGTGAGGGAAGGGGATCCAAGAGTGAGGGAAGGGGATCCAAGAGTGACGGAAGGGGATCCAAGAGTGAGGGGAAAAGGATCCAAGAGTGAGGGAAAAAGATCCAAGAGTGAGGTAAGGGGCCAAGAGTGAGGTAAGGGGATCCAAGAGTGAGGTAAGGGGATCCATGAGTGAGGTAAGGGGATCCAAGAGTGAGGCAAAAGGATCCAAGAGTGAGGTAAGGGGATCCAAGAGAGAGGGAAGGGGATCCAAGAGTGAGGTAAGAGGATCCAGGAGTGAGGTAAGGGGATCCAAGAGTGAGGTAAGGGGATCCAAGAGTGAGGGTAGGGGGTCAAAGAGTGAGGGAAGGGGATCCAAGAGTGAGGTAAGGGGATCCAAGAGTGAGGTAAAAGGATCCAGGAGTGAGGTAAGGGGCCAAGAGTGAGGTAAGGGGATCCAAGAGTGAGGTAAGGGGATCCAAGAGTGAGGTAAGGGGATCCAAGAGTGAGGTAAGGGGATCCAAGAGTGAGGTAAGGGGATCCAAGAGTGAGGTAAGGGGATCCAAGAGTGAGGGAAGGGGATCCAAGAGTGAGGTAAGAGGATCCAAGAGTGAGGGACGGGGATCTGTGAGTGAGGGAAGGGAATCCAAGAGTGAGGGAAGGGGATCTGAGAGTGAGGGAAGGGGAGCCAAGAGTGAGGTAAGAGGATCCTAGAGTGAGGGAAGGGGATCTGTGAGTGAGGGAAGGGGATCCAAGAGTGAGGGAAGGGGATCTGAGAGTGAGGGAAGGGGATCCAAGAGGTGAGGGAAGGGGATCCAAAAGGGGAGGGAAGTGGATCCAAGAGTGAGGGAAGGGGATCTGAGAGTGAGGGAAGGGGCTCCAAGAGTGAGGGAAGAGGGATCCAAGAGTGAGGGAAGGGGATCCAAGAGTGAGGGAAGGGGATCCAAGAGTGAGGGAAGGGGATCCAAGAGTGAGTGAAGGGGATCCAAGAGGTGAGGGAAGGGGATCCAAGAGTGAGGGAAGGGGATCTGAGAGTGAGGGAAGGGGATCTGAGAGTGAGTGAAGGGGATCCAAGAGTGAGGGAAGGGGATCCAAGACTGAGGGAAGGGGATCCAAGAGGTGAGGGAAGGGGATCCAAGAGTGAGGGAAGGGGATCTGAGAGTGAGGGAATTGGATCTGAGAGTGAGGGAAGAGGGATCCAAGAGTGAGGGAAGGGGATCCAAGAGTGAGGGAAGGGGATCCAAGAGTGAGGGAAGGGGATCCAAGAGTGAGTGAAGGGGATCCAAGAGGTGAGGGAAGGGGATCCAAGAGTGAGGGAAGGGGATCTGAGGGTGAGGGAAGGGGATCCAAGAGTGAGGGAAGGGGATCCAAGAGTGAGGGAAGGGGATCCAAGAGTGAGGGAAGGGGATCTGAGAGTGAGGGAAGGGGATCTGAGAGTGAGTGAAGGGGATCCAAGAGTGAGGGAAGGGGATCCAAGACTGAGGGAAGGGGATCCAAGAGGTGAGGGAAGGGGATCCAAGAGTGAGGGAAGGGGATCTGAGAGTGAGGGAAGGGGATCTGAGAGTGAGGGAAGGGGATCCAAGAGTGAGGGAAGGGGATCCAAGAGGTGAGGGAAGGGGATCCAAGAGTGAGGGAAGGGGATCTGAGAGTGAGGGTAGGGGATCCAAAAGTGAGGGAAGGGGATCCAAGAGTGACGTAAGGGGATTCAAGAGTGAGGGGAAAAGGATCCAAGAGTGAGGGAAAAGGATCCAAGAGTGAGGGAAGGGGGATCCAAGAGTGAGGGAAGGGGATCTGAGAGTGTCGGAAGGGGATCCAAGAGCGAGGTAAGGGGATCCAAGAGTGAGGGAAGGGGATCCAAGAGTGAGGTCAGAGGATCCAAGAGTGAGGTAAGGGGATCCAAGAGTGAGGTAAGGGGCCAAGAGTGAGGTAAGGGGATCCAAGAGTGAGGTAAGGGGATCCAAGAGTGAGGTAAGGGGATCCAAGAGTGAAGGAAAAGGATCCAAGAGTGAGGTAAGGGGATCCAAGAGAGAGGGAAGGGGATCCAAGAGTGAGTTAAGAGGATCCAAGAGTGAGGTAAGGGGATCCAAGAGTGAGGTAAGGGGATCCAAGAGTGAGGGTAGGGGGTCAAAGAGTGAGGGAAGGGGATCCAAGAGTGAGGTAAGGGGATCCAAGAGTGAGGGAAGGGGATCCAAGAGTGAGGGAAGGGGATCCAAGAGAGAGGGAAGGGGATCTAAGAGTGAGGTAAGGGGATCCAACAGTGAGGGAAGGGGATCCAAGAGAGAGGGAAGGGGATCCAGGAGTGAGTGAAGAGGATCCAAGAGTGAGGGAAGGGGATCTGTGAGTGAGGGAAGGGGATCTGTGAGTGAGGGAAGGGGATCTGTGAGTGAGGGAAGGGGATCCAAGAGTGAGGGAAGCGGATCCAAGAGTGAGGGAAGGGGATCCAAGAGTGAGGTAAGGGGATCCAAGAGTGAGGGAAGGGGATCCAAGAGTGAGGGAAGGGGATCCAAGAGGTGAGGGAAGGGGATCCGAGAGTGAGGGAATTGGATCCAAGAGTGAGGGAAGGGGATTCAAGAGGTGAGGGAAGGGGATCCAAGAGGTGAGGGAAAGGGATCCAAGAGTGAGGGAAGGGGATCTGAGAGTGAGGGAAGGGGCTCCAAGAATGAGGGGAAAAGGATCCAAGAGTGAGGGAAAAGGATCCAAGAGTGAGGGAAAAGGATCCAAGAGTGAGGGAAGGGGGATCCAAGAGTAAGGGAAGGGGATCTGAGAGTGTCGGAAGGGGATCCAAGAGCGAGGTAAGGGGATCCAAGAGTGAGGGAAGGGGATCCAAGAGTGA
This sequence comes from Procambarus clarkii, assembly GCF_040958095.1. Classification (NCBI taxonomy): domain Eukaryota; kingdom Metazoa; phylum Arthropoda; class Malacostraca; order Decapoda; family Cambaridae; genus Procambarus; species Procambarus clarkii. The sequence continues at coordinate 210,878 of NW_027189243.1, forward strand.
GGTAAGGGGATCCAAGAGAGAGGGAAGGGGATTCAAGAGTGAGGTAAGGGGATCCAAGAGTGAGGTATGGGGATCCAAGAGTGAGGGAAGGGGATCTGTGAGTGAGGGAAGGGGATCCAAGAGTGAGTGAGGGGGATCCAAGAGTGAGGTATAGAGGATCCACACATACGCATCCTTCGTCAATATTCTGGCTACCTTTACCTTACAGAATTTAATATTAAACCAGCCACCACTCCAATACCTGGCGCGTGAGAGCCATATATGTGGCATACGTGGCTTTACCTGGCACTTGTGACAGGTTTATTCCACACCTGACTTCCTCCGACACTCACATATCCATTATTTGGGTTCCCGGAGGCAGTTGAGTAGTGGGGCGGGACCTTGGGGTGAGAGGTGGGCCATATTCCTGCTGGCTCCACCCTGGGAGTCCCTCCACCACACTTGTGGTAGTGGTGTGGTGGTTCATGGTGCTGGCTCCACCCTGGGAGTCCCTCCACCACACTTGTGGTAGTGTGGTGTGGTGGTTCATGGTGCTGGCTCCACCCTGGGAGTCCCTCCACCACACTTGTGGTAGTGTGGTGGTTCATGGTGCTGGCTCCACCCTGGGAGTCCCTCCACCACACTTGTGGTAGTGGTGTGGTGGTTCATGGTGCTGGCTCCACCCTGGGAGTCCCTCCACCACACTTGTGGTAGTGTGGTGTAGTGGTTCATGGTGCTGGCTCCACCCTGGGAGTCCCACCACCACACTTGTGGTAGTGGTGTGGTGGTTCATGGTGCTAGCTCCACCCTGGGAGTCCCTCCACCACACTTGTGGTAGTGTGGTGTGGTGGTTCATGGTGCTGGCTCCACCCTGGGAGTCCCTCCACCACACTTGTGGTAGTGTGGTGGTTCATGGTGCTGGCTCCACCCTGGGAGTCCCTCCACCACACTTGTGGTAGTGGTGTGGTGGTTCAAGGTGCTGGGTCCACCCTGGGAGTCCCTCCACCACACTTGTGGTAGTGTGGTGTGGTGGTTCATGGTGCTGGCTCCACCCTGGGAGTCCCTCCACCACACTTGTGGTAGTGGTGTGGTGGTTCATGGTGCTGGCTCCAGCCTGGGAGTCCCACCACCACACTTGTGGTAGATGTGTGGTGGTTCAGGATGTTAAATACCATCATTCCCCTGACATCATTATTGATGACATTGAGTGGAATGATGCTAATGGTCCTGACTTGTCTGAAGTAGTTGTGCCTAAGGCCTATATCAGCGGGTGGAGGGTTGTTAAGACCACCACAAGAGACTACACACTCAGCAGGTATACTTTCCCTCTCACCATAATGCAAGTCTGCGGTAAACTCTCAGGGCATGTACACCCGAGATATACCTCAGGGTGAAAATGAGATACACCTCAGGGTGTAAATGAGATACACCTCAGGTTATAAATAAGTAAAATTTCTTCTTTGTTTTGCGTTGCTACAAACTTTTGTCCATTATGCGTATAGAAAACGGGGCGTTGCATTAGAAATTTTGTTCAGCGGTGACTAAGAAAAATGTGTAGAGAATTACATGTATTACCATATAGACTTCTAATTCTTATTTCAAGCCATATTATTGATAAACAGGTTGGAAATAATTGTATCGGTCTGTCCAAACTGAGTTGTGTGTACTGCACTGACATTGCATTAGACCTCTGTGCTGGCATGCTATATGTATATTACTAGACATATATATATATATATATATATATATATATATATATATATATATATATATATATATATATATATATATATATATATATATTGTGACGATAATCTCTTTCAAGAGAGATTGAGCCTGCTCTTCCCTACTTCAAGTTACGTCCAAAAATACAAGTATAAGATGCTACATTCAAGATACGTCACCGGTAGCACAAAACGTTTTGACCAGGAGGCAAAACGTACCCAATTCCCCCCACTCCACACGCCGGCTCGTCATCAAGAGCCTGCCTGCTCTTGATTGGTGACTCGCCAGCCGCGCACCTGCACACCGCACCTCAGCGCCCTCTACCCGAGTCGACGTCTGAGCCTAACCAGCTATCAACTGCAGAATATTCCTTGTGCTTTTAGCGTTGACATCTCTCTCTGGCATACTAGCTCATTAGCTCGTATTCGAAGGGAGGTTTCAGCCATAGCCGATATTCTCGGCACCATTTTTACATTTTTTTTTTTGTATTATTGTGTCTCACATTGTCTTTGCAGTTCTTTATTATTTCATTGAATTTTTAATTCCCGATATTTGTCTTTATTTTCATTTATGTTTAAAGTAAATATATTAAAGTTTCATTGTTCATACTTTGTGTTTTACGTGTTCCTCCCTCTAACTAACCACAGACAACAGGCAAGCAGTCTATCTTTTTGTTTAAAGTGTGACCAGGCTTTGACACCTGCCATTGGAGGACTGCCGAACATCAACACTCCAACACTTTCCCGTCACATATTAATGGGGGCCTGTCCTAGGAGCTTCACTCAGGTACTAGTACCAAAACGTAAATGTGTGGTAAGCGTACTTCACTTTGCTAAAGTAGCCTTTCAATATTATCATTAATTTTCATATTTATATGGTGCTGTGTGTATTGTGCATTCCGAGAGTAGCATATTGTGAGTGTGAGATAACTTTGGATTACGTGGTGACTGTAGGCCGCAGTCATTCTCTTCATTGGTCATCTCTCCCTCCGTGTTATTACTCGTGTTTACCACCTTCTGTCCCTAGGATATTTCTCATATTTTCGGCAGATGATCATTTTGGTACCCTGGTACTTTGATTTGTCTTCGGGTCAAAGCACCCTATCTTCTGCAATCCGACCGAAGGAGGAAAAGAGGGCCATAGTTCCTCAAGCACGGACTAAGTTGCTGAGTTGGGACCTCAGCAGCAGTTCTCGTCACCAGTTGACACTCGCACCCCTACACGTCGGTCAGAGATGATGATATTTACTTAGGTAGGGAATTAGCTTTCTTTTTACAGAGCACAAAGTTCGCTAATTCTGTAAGTATCATATTCATTTAGTGGGAAACCCTTGCT
>NW_027189243.1:216416-263717 GCF_040958095.1 Procambarus clarkii
TGCAGAATCGAGCTATTAGCTCTTGGACCCTGCCTTTCATAAAAATCTATTTTTCCTCTATTGTGTCCACTACATATATTTCTCTCTAACACACACACACACACACACACACACACACACACACACACACACACACACACACACACACACACACACACACACACACACACACACACACACACACACACACACACACACACACACACACACACACACACACACACACAATGGAGAAGATTGTGCGAAAAAAACTAGTGGAGCATCTGGAGCGAAGGAACTTTGTAACACAGCATCAACATGGGTTCAGGGATGGCAGGTCCTGCCTCACAGGGTTACTTGAATTCTACGACCAGGCAACAAAAATAAGGCAAGAAAGAGAAGGGTGGGCAGACTGCATATTTTTGGATTGTCAGAAAGCCTTTGATACAGTGCCACACAAGAGGCTAGTGCGAAAGTTGGAGATGCAGGCTGGAGTGAGAGGGAAGGTACTCCGGTGGATAGAGGAATACCTAAGCAACAGGAGACAACGAGTCTGTGTGAGGGGTGAGGTCTCAGATTGGCGAGACGTCACAAGTGGAGTCCCGCAGGGGTCAGTCCTTGGACCTATACTGTTTCTGGTATATGTAAATGATCTCCCAGAGGGTATAGATTCGTTCCTCTCAATGTTTGCCGACGATGCAAAAATTATGAGGAGGATTGAAACAGAGGATGATAGTAGGAGGCTACAAGATGACCTTGATAGACTGAGTGAATGGTCCAACAAATGGCTGTTGAAGTTCAACCCGAGTAAATGCAAAGTAATGAAACTAGGCAGTGGAAACAGGAGGCCAGGCACAGGATACAGAATAGGAGATGAAGTACTTAATGAAACAGACAGAGAGAAAGATCTAGGAGTTGATATCACACCAAACCTGTCTCCTGAAGCCCACATAAAGAGAATAACGTCTGCGGCATATGCGAGGCTGGCTAACATCAGAACGGCGTTCAGGAACCTGTGTAAGGAATCATTCAGAATCTTGTACACCACATATGTAAGACCAATCCTGGAGTATGCGGCCCCAGCATGGAGCCCGTACCTTGTCAAGCACAAGACGAAGCTGGAAAAAGTCCAAAGGTATGCTACTAGACTAGTCCCAGAACTAAGAGGCATGAGTTATGAGGAAAGGCTGCGGGAAATGCACCTCACGACACTGGAAGACAGAAGAGTAAGGGGGGACATGATCACAACCTACAAAATCCTCAGGGGAATCGACCGGGTAAACAAGGATGAACTTTTCAACACTGGTGGGACGCGAACAAGGGGACACAGGTGGAAGCTGAGTACCCAAATGAGCCACAGAGACGTTAGAAAGAACTTTTTCAGTGTCAGAGTAGTTAGCAAATGGAATGCATTAGGAAGTGATGTGGTGGAGGCTGACTCCATTCACAGTTTCAAATGTAGATATGATAGAGCCCAATAGGCTCAGGAATCTGTACACCAGTTGATTGACGGTTGAGAGGCGGGACCAAAGAGCCAGAGCTCAACCCCCGCAAGCACAATTAGGTGAGTACAATTAGGTGAGTACACACACACACACACACACACACACAGTAGTGTGTCAGTGTCAGAGTAGTTAACAGATGGAATGCATTAGGCAGTGATGTGGTGGAGGCTGACTCAATTCACAGTTTCAAATGTAGATATGAAAGAGCCCAGTAGGCTCAGGAATCTGTACACCAGTTGATTGGCGGTTGAGAGGCGGGACCAAGGAGCCAGAGCTTAACCCCCGCAATCACAATTAGGTGAGAACAACTAGGTGGGTGAGTACACACACACGACCAAGTGACAAGACTAACTAGTCCCTAAGTTACGAGGGATGGGGTATGAAGAGCGCCTGAAGGAACTGAACCTGACGACACAAGAAAAAAAAGGGAGAGAGGAGATATGATAGGAACATTTAAACTCTCAGGGGGATTGACAGAGTTGAAATAGACGAAATGTTTACACTGCATGCTACGAGAACAATCTAGGGACATGGGTGGAAGCTGGAAACTCAGATGAGTCACAGAGATGTTAGGAAATTTTCTTTTAGCGTGAGAGTAGTGGGAAAATGGAATGCACTTAAGGAGCAGGTTGTGGAAGCAAACTCGATTCATAATTTTAAAACTAGGTATGACAGGGAAATGGGACAGGTGTCATTGCTGTAAACAACTGATGGCTAGAAAGGCAGGATCCAAGAGTCAATGCTCGATCCTGCAGGCACAATTGTGTGAGTTCAAATAGGTGAGTATTCACACACATACACATCCCCATGTAGTAGCTGTCTAACTCCCAGGTACCTATCTACTGCTAGGTGAACAGAATCATTGAGGTGAAAGAAACTCTGCTCATTTGTTTCCGCCTCCAAACAAACACTGTAGCGTTGACACGGGCTATGCGGGCGAAGTATCCGAGAAATCCCTTGTGAGTTCCGTAAGTTCATTATGAACTCCAACTCTCCAGCGGTGACTCGTAGGACATGTCTGGTAGTGATGGACCCGCGGTCTTTATGGACCTCCAGAATTGGACCAGAAATAGAATGTCACGATTCAATCATGACATTTTTATAGAATTTTCCAATTTCGGGCAAGCTAATTTTTCCCCTTGTTTTGTGTGTGTGTGTGTGTGTGTGTACTCACCTAGTTGTGCTTGCGGGGGTTGAGCTCTGGCTCTTTGGTCCCGCCCCTCAACCGTCAATCAACAGGTGTACAGATTCCTGAGCCTATTGGGCTCTATCATATCTACACTTGAAACTGTGTATGGAGTCAGCCTCCACCACATCACTTCCTAATGCATTCCATTTGTCAACCACTCTGACACTAAAAAAGTTCTTTCTTATATCTCTGTGGCTCATTTGGGCACTCAGTTTCCACCTGTGTCCCCTAGTGCGTGTGCCCCTTGTGTTAAATAGCCTGTCTTTATCAACCCTGTCGATTCCCTTGAGGATCTTGAATGAGGTGATCATGTCCCCCCTAACTCTTCTGTCTTCCAACGAAGTGAGGTTTAATTCCCGTAGTCTCTCCTTGTAGCTCATACCTCTCAGCTCGGGTACTAATCTGGTGGCAAACCTTTGAACCTTTTCCATTTTAGTCTTATGCTTGACTAGATATGGACTCCATGCTGGAGCCGCATACTCCAGGATTGGTCTGACATATGTGGTATATAATGTTCTGAAAGATTCCTTACACAAGTTTCTAAAGGCCGTTCTTATGTTAGCCAACCTGGTATATGCTGCTGCTGTTATCCTCTTGATATGAGCTTCATGGGAAAGGTCTGGCGTGATATCAACCCCCAGGTCTTTCTCTCTCTCTGACTCTTGAAGTATTTCGTCTCCCAAGTGATACCTTGTATCTGGTCTCCTGCTTCCTACCCCTATCTTCATTACATTACATTTGCTTGGGTTAAACTCTAACAGCCATTTGTTCGACCATTCCTGCAGCTTGTCCAGGTCTTCTTGAAGCCTCAAGCTGTCCTCCTCTGTCTTAATCCTTCTCATAATTTTGGCGTCGTCAGCAAACATTGAGAGGAATGAGTCTATACCCTCTGGGAGATCATTTACGTATATCAGAAACAGGATAGGTCCAAGTACAGAGCCCTGTGGGACTCCACTGGTGACTTCACGCCAGTCTGAGGTCTCACCCCTCACTATAACTCTCTGCTTCCTATTGTTTAGGTACTCCCTTATCCGCTGGAGCGTCCTACCAGTTACTCCTGCCTGTTTCTCCAGCTTATGCATCAACCTTTTATGGGGTACTGTGTCAAAGGCTTTCCGACAGTCCAAAAAAATGCAGTCCGCCCACCCTTCTCTTTCTTGTTTAATCTTTGTCACCTGATCGTAGAATTCTATGAAGCCTGTAAGGCAAGATTTACCCTCCCTGAACCCATGTTGATGGGTTGTCACGAAGTCTCTTCTCTCCAGATGTGTTACTAGGTTTTTTCTCACAATCTTCTCCATCACCTTTCATGGTATACAAGTTAAGGACACTGGCCTGTAGTTCAGTGCCTCTTGTCTGTCACCCTTTTTGTATATTGGTACTACATTAGCAGTCTTCCATATTTCTGGTAGGTCCCCCGTTTCCAGTGACCTACTATACACTATTGAGAGTGGTAAGCAAAGTGCTCCTGCACACTCTTTCAATACCCATGGCGAGATTCCATCCGGCCCAACAGCTTTTCTCACATCCAGCTCCAATAGGTGCTTCTTGACCTCATCTCTTGTAATTTCGAACCTATCCAAGGTCACCTGGTTTGCTGCCACCTCTTCTAGCGCCGTGACATCTCCCTGTTCTATTGTAAAGACCTCCTGGAACCTTTTGTTGAGTTCTTCACACACCTCTTTGTCATTCTCTGTGTACCTGTCCTCGCCCACCCTAAGTTTCATCACCTGTTCCTTCACTGTTGTCTTCCTCCTGATGTGACTGTGTAGTAGCTTTGGTTCGGTCTTGGCTTTATTAGCTATATCATTTTCATACCTTTTCTCAGCTGCTCTTCTCACACTAACATACTCGTTCCTGGTTCTCTGGTATCTCTCTCTACTTTCTGGTGTTCTGTTATTACGGAAGTTCCTCCATGCCCTTTTTTTCAGCTCCTGTGCTTTCATACATTCCTTATTAAACCACGGATTCTTCCTTTGCTTCTCTGTTTTTTCCTGTCGGGCTGGGACAAACCTGCTTACATCCTCCTGACATTTTTGGGTGACATAGTCCATCATGTCTTGTACGAACTTGGTTCCGAGTTCTGTGTCCCTATGTATATCCCATAGGAATTTATTCATTTCCTCATAGTTCCCCTTTCGGTACGCCAGCCCTTTGGTTCCCAGTTCTTTTTTGAGGGTGATAATTCCCAGCTCAACCAGGTACTCAAAGTTCAATACACTATGATCACTCATTCCCAAGGAGGCTTCCAACTTAACTTCCCTTATATCCGACTCATTTAGGGTTCATTTAGATCAAGCAAGGCTGGTTCATCCCCCTCCTCTCATTCTTGTCGGTCCCTTGACGTGTTGACTTAGAAAGTTTCTTGTTGCCACATCCAGCAGCTTAGCTCTCCCATGTGTCTGGGCCTCCTTGTGGGTCTCTGTTCCCCCAATCTATCTTCCCATGGTTGAAGTCTCCCATGATTAGAAGTCTGGATCCGTTCCTGCTAGCCACAGAAGCTGCTCTCTCTATTATATTGATGGTGGCCAAGTTGTTTCTATCATATTCCTGTCTGGGTCTTCTGTCATTCGGTCGGGGGTTATATATGACTACTATTATAATTTTCTGTCCTCCAGTTGCTATGGTGCCTGATATGTAGTCACTGAAACCTTCACAGTTCTGAATTACCATCTCTTCGAAACTCCAACCTTCTCTTAGTAGCAAAGCTACACCACCTCCTCCTCTCCCTTCTCTCTCTTTCCTCACTACATAGTAGCCCTGTGGAAACACTGCGTTTGTTATGATTTTCGTTAACTTTGTTTCTGTGAGTGCTATTATGTCTGGGATTTCTTCTAGTGCCCATTCTCCAAGTTCACTTGTTTTATTTGAAATCCCATCTATGCTAGTGTACATCGCCTTGAAGCTCACTTTCTTCTGTTCATTTTCATGTCCCTTTCTTGGAGAGCATTCTGCTGGTGTGGGAACTGTTCCGTGGGTGAGAGGATCTGTGAGGTGGTTTGCAGGGTCTCAGAGGATTTTGGGGTGGGGGGTGGGGGTTTAAGGGAAGGGGGGACAGGTAGGGTGTGGGTTAAGGAGATAGGGGGGACATGGAGGATACTGGGTGAGGGGGGAGGAGGGATAGGGAGGGTATAGGATGAAGGGGGAAGGGGTGTCAGGGTCAGAATGGGGTGGGGGGGGGGGGGAGGGAGGGATTAGGGTTGGGAGGGGGCAGGTAGGGTGAGGGAAAGGGAGGGTTTCTATGCAGAGGGGGGTGGTGGTGTTGCCCTCCCCTCTGGTGTTGCTGGGATGCTGGTTTTGGGTTCCCCTCTTGTCTCTGGGACTGTTGTGTTTGGGGCTGTGATTTCCTGGTTTGCTCCTCTCTCCCTGCGCTTCTTCTTTGCCTCTGCTGCCCTGGCTCTCTCCTCCTTCGTCCTGTCCCTCTGCAGGAATACTTTTTTGTATCCCTCTATATGCTGCAGACGACTCTTCCTTTCAAGAATATCCTCCTTCGTGGTTTCGTTTGTAAACACCACCTTTACAAGTCGGTTTCTGTCCTTGTTGTACGAGCCCAACCTGAAAACCTTCTCAATGTTATGTACAGCCCCTTCCATCTGTAACCCCTTCAGTAGCCCATGTACTGCCTCTCTATCCGTGCCATTCCATTCTTGCCTTTTGGATCCTTCCTGTTCTTTGATGCCTACAACTACCACTGATCTTTTTCTCTCCAGCAGCTGAGTGGTGCACCTTGCTGCTTCCTGTGACGTAGCTGCTTGCATCGCTACCTCCCTCACTGTGTCCATTGCTTCTGAGCTCTTTTTCAGTATATCCGCAAATGTATCGGGTACAGAGGCATTTCCTTCCAATGTAGCATTCCCACCTTCCCTTTGGATGATAATCTGATGCTCGGTCTCTTTATTTTTCTCTGTGAGAGATTTGATCTCCTCCCTTGCTGATGCTAGCTCACTTTGCAGATTGTTAATTGTAATCTTCATTTCATTCATCTCCCTCCTGAATTCCTCCAGAACTTGGGTTAGCAATTCCTTCGTTTGATCTCCCTGGCTGCTTCCCGTGTCCCTGTTGCGGCCTCCTGCCATTTTGCCCCTTGTCAAGAGAGAGAGCAAGAGAGAGAGCAAGGGAGAGAGAGAGAGAGCAGCTGAGAGTGAGGGAAGGGGATCCAAGAGTGAGGGAAGGGGATCCAAGAGGTGAGGGAAGGGGATCCAAGAGGGGAGGGAAGGGGATCCAAGAGTGAGGGAAGGGGATCTGAGAGTGAGGGAAGGGGCTCCAAGAGTGAGGGAAGAGGGATCCAAGAGTGAGGGAAGGGGATCCAAGAGTGAGGGAAGGGGATCCAAGAGTGAGGGAAAGGGATCCAAGAGTGAGTGAAGGGGATCCAAGAGTGAGTGAAGGGGATCCAAGAGGTGAGGGAAGGGGATCCAAGAGTGAGGGAAGGGGATCTGAGGGTGAGGGAAGGGGATCCAAGAGTGAGGGAAGGGGATCCAAGAGTGAGGGAAGGGGATCCAAGAGTGAGGGAAGGGGATCCAAGAGTGAGGGAAGGGGATCTGAGAGTGAGGGAAGGGGATCTGAGAGTGAGTGAAGGGGATCCAAGAGTGAGGGAAGGGGATGCAAGAGTGAGGGAAGGGGATCCAAGAGGTGAGGGAAGGGGATCCAAGAGTGAGGGAAGGGGATCTGAGAGTGAGGGAAGGGGATCTGAGAGTGAGGGAAGGGGATCCAAGAGTGAGGGAAGGGGATCCAAGAGGTGAGGGAAGGGGATCCAAGAGTGAGGGAAGGGGATCTGAGAGTGAGGGAAGGGGATCCAAGAGTGAGGGAAGGGGGTCCAAGAGTGACGGAAGGGGATCCAAGAGTGAGAGGAAAAGGATCCAAGAGTGAGGGAAAAGGATCCAAGAGTGAGGTAAGGGGCCAAGAGTGAGGTAAGGGGATCCAAGAGTGAGGTAAGGGGATCCAAGAGTGAGGTAAGGGGATCCAAGAGTGAGGCAAAAGGATCCAAGAGTGAGGTAAGGGGATCCAAGAGAGAGGGAAGGGGATCCAAGAGTGAGGTAAGAGGATCCAAGAGTGAGGTAAGGGGATCCAAGAGTGAGGTAAGGGGATCCAAGAGTGAGGGTAGGGGGTAAAAGAGTGAGGGAAGGGGATCCAAGAGTGAGGTAAGGGGATCCAAGAGTGAGGTAAGAGGATCCAAGAGTGAGGTAATGGGCCAAGAGTGAGGTAAGGGCCGGGATCCAAGAGTGAGGTAAGGGGATCCAAGAGTGAGGTAAGGGGATCCAAGAGTGAGGTAAGGGGATCCAAGAGTGAGGTAAGGGGATCCAAGAGTGAGGTAAGGGGATCCAAGAGTGAGGGAAGGGGATCCAAGAGTGAGGTAAGAGGATCCAAGAGCGAGGGACGGGGATCTGTGAGTGAGGGAAGGGGATCCAAGAGTGAGGGAAGGGGATCCAAGAGTGAGAGAAGGGGAGCCAAGAGTGAGGTAAGAGGATCCAAGAGTGAGGGAAGGGGATCTGTGAGTAAGGGAAGGGGATCCATGAGTGAGGGAAGGGGATCTGAGAGTGAGGGAAGGGGATCTGAGAGTGAGGGAAGGGGATCCAAGAGTGAGGGAAGGGGATCCAAGAGGTGAGGGAAGGGGATCCAAGAGGGGAGGGAAGGGGATCCAAGAGTGAGGGAAGGGGACCTGAGAGTAAGGGAAGGGGCTCCAAGAGTGAGGGAAGAGGGATCCAAGAGTGAGGGAAGGGGATCCAAGAGTGAGGGAAGGGGATCCAAGAGTGAGGGAAGGGGATCCAAGAGTGAGTGAAGGGGATCCAAGAGGTGAGGGAAGGGGATCCAAGAGTGAGGGAAGGGGATCTGAGGGTGAGGGAATGGGATCCAAGAGTGAGGGAAGGGGATCCAAGAGTTAGGGAAGGGGATCCAAGAGTGAGGGAAGAGGGATCCAAGAGTGAGGGAAGGGGATCCAAGAGTGAGGGAAGGGGATCCAAGAGTAAGGGAAGGGGATCCAAGAGTGAGGGAAGAGGGATCCAAGAGTGAGGGAAGGGGATCCAAGAGTAAGGGAAGGGGATCCAAGAGTGAGGGAAGGGGATCTGAGAGTGAGGGAAGGGGATCTGAGAGTGAGGGAAGGGATCCAAGAGTGAGGGAAGGGAATCCAAGAGGTGAGGGAAGGGGATCCAAGAGGGGAGGGAAGGGGATCCAAGAGTGAGGGAAGGGGATCTGAGAGTGAGGGAAGGGGCTCCAAGAGTGAGGGAAGAGGGATCCAAGAGTGAGGGAAGGGGATCCAAGAGTGAGGGAAGGGGATCCAAGAGTGAGGGAAGAGGATCCAAGAGTGAGTGAAGGGGATCCAAGAGGTGAGGGAAGGGGATCCAAGAGTGAGGGAAGGGGATCTGAGGGTGAGGGAATGGGATCCAAGAGTGAGGGAAGGGGATCTGAGAGTGAGTGAAGGGGATCCAAGAGTGAGGGAAGGGGATCCAAGAGTGAGGGAAGGGGAACCCAAGAGGTGAGGGAAGGGGATCCAAGAGTGAGGGAAGGGGATCTGAGAGTGAGGGAAGGGGATCTGAGAGTGAGGGAAGGGGATCCACGAATGAGGGAAGGGGATCCAAGAGGTGAGGGAAGGGGATCCAAGAGTGAGGGAAAGGGATCTGAAAGTGAGGGAAGGGGATCCAAAAGTGAGGGAAGGGGATCCAAGAGTGACAGAAGGGGATTCAAGAGTGAGGGGAAAAGGATCCAAGAGTGAGGGAAAAGGATCCAAGAGTGAGGGAAGGGGGATCCAAGAATGAGAGAAGGGGATCTGAGAGTGTCGGAAGGGGATCCAAGAGCGAGGTAAGGGGATCCAAGAGTGAGGAAAGGGGATCCAAGAGTGAGGTCAGAGGATCCAAGAGTGAGGTAAGGGGATCCAAGAGTGAGGTAAGGGGCCAAGAGTGAGGTAAGGGGATCCAAGAGTGAGGTAAGTGGATCCAAGAGTGAGGTAATAGGATCCAAGAGTGAGGTAAAAGGATCCAAAAGTGAGGTAAGGGGATCCAAGAGAGAAGAAAGGGGATCCAAGAGTGAGGTAAGAGGATCCAAGAGTGAGGTAAGGGGATCCAAGAGTGAGGTAAGGGGATCCAAGAGTGAGGGTAGGGGGTCAAAGAGTGAGGGAAGGGGATCCAAGAGTGAGGTAAGGGGATCCAAGAGTGAGGGAAGGGGATTCAAAAGTGAGGTAAGGGGATCCAAGAGTGAGGTAAGGGGATCCAAGAGTGAGGTAAGGGGATCGAAGAGTGAGGGGAAAAGGATCCAAGAGTGAGGGAAAAGGATCCAAGAGAGAGGTAAGGGGATCCAAGAGTGAGGTAAGGGGCCAAGAGTGAGGTAAGGGGATCCAAGAGTGAGGTAAGTGGATCCAAGAGTGAGGTAATAGGATCCAAGAGTGAGGTAAAAGGATCCAAAAGTGAGGTAAGGGGATCCAAGAGAGAAGAAAGGGGATCCAAGAGTGAGGTAAGAGGATCCAAGAGTGAGGTAAGGGGATCCAAGAGTGAGGTAAGGGGATCCAAGAGTGAGGGAAGGGGATCTGAGAGTGTCGGAAGGAGATCCAAGAGCGAGGTAAGGGGATCCAAGAGTGAGGGAAGGGGATCCAAGTGTGAGGGAAGGGGATCCAAGAGTGAGGTCAGAGGATCCAAGAGTGAGGTAAGGGGATCCAAGAGTGAGGTAAGGAGCCATGAGTGAGGGAAGGGGATCCAAGAGGTGAGGGAAGGGGGATCTGAGAGTGAGGGAAGGGGATCTGAGAGTGAGGTAAAGGGATCCGAGAGTGAGGTAAGGGGATCCAAGAGTGAGGTAAGGGGATCCAAGAGTGAGGTAAGGGGATCCAAGAGTGAGGTAAGGGGATCCAAGAGTGAGGTAAGGGGATCCAAGAGTGAGGTAAGGGGATCCAAGAGTGAGGGAAGGGGATCCAAGAGTGAGGGAAGGGGATCCAAGAGTGAGGGAAGGGGATCTAAAAGTGAGGGAAGGGGATCCAATAGTGAGGGAAGAGGATTCAAGAGGAGAGGAAAGGGGATCTGAGAGTGAGGGAAGGGGATCTGAGAGTGAGGGAAGGGGATCCACGAGTGAGGGAATGGGATCCACGAGTGAGGGAAGGGGATCCAAGAGGTGAGGGAAGGGGATCCAAGAGTGAGGGAAGGGGATCCAAGAGTGAGGGAAGGGGATCCAAGAGTGAGGGAAGAGGATCCAAGAGTGAGGGGGAAAGGATCCAAGAGTGAGGGAAAAGGGCCCAAGAGTGAGGGAAGGGGGATCCAAGAGTGAGGGAAGGGGATCTGAGAGGGTCGGAAGGGGATCCAAGAGCGAGGTAAGGGGATCCAAGAGTAAGCGAAGGGGATCCAAGAATGAGGGAAGGGGATCCAAGAGTGAGGTCAGAGGATCCAGGAGTGAGGTAAGGGGATCCAAGAGTGAGGTATGGGGCCAAGAGTGAGGTAAGGAGATCCAAGAGTGAGGTAAGGGGATCCAAGAGTGAGGTAAGGGGATCCAAGAGTGAGGTAAGGGATCCAAGAGAGAGGGCTGGGGATCCAGGAGTGAGAGAAGGGGATCCAAGAGTGAGGTCAGAGGATCCAAGAGTGAGGTAAGGGGATCCAAGAGTGAGGTAAGGGGATCCAAGAGTGAGGTAAGGGATCTAAGAGAGAGGGAAGGGGATCCAAGAGTGAGGTAAGGGGATCCAAGAGTGAGGTAAGGGGATCCAAGAGTGAGGTAAGGGGATCCAAGAGTGAGGTAAGGGGCCAAGAGTGAGGTAAGGGGATCCAAGAGTGAGGTAAGGGGATCTAAGAGTGAGGTAAGGGGATCTAAGAGTGAGGTAAGGGGATCCAAGAGTGAGGTAAGGGGATCCAAGAGTGAGGTAAGGGATCTAAGAGAGAGGGAAAGGGATCCAAGAGTGAGGTAAGGGGATCCAAGAGTGAGGTAAGGGGATCCAAGAGTGAGGTAAGGGGATCCAAGAGTGAGGTAAGGGGGTCCAAGAGTGAGGGAAGGGGGTCCAAGAGTGAGGGAAGGGGGTCCAAGAGTGAGGTAAGGGGATCCAAGAGTGAGGGAAGGGGATCCAAGAGTGAGGTAAGAGGATCCAAGAGTGAGGGACGGGGATCTGTGAGTGAGGGAAGGGGATCCAAGAGTGAGGGAAGGGGATCCAAGAGTGAGAGAAGGGGAGCCAAGAGTGAGGTAAGAGGATCCAAGAGTGAGGGAAGGGGATCTGTGAGTGAGGGAAGGGGATCCAAGAGTGAGGGACGGGGATCCAAAAGTGAGGGTAGGGGATCTGAGAGTGAGGGAAAGGGATCTGAGAGTGAGGGAAGGGGATCCAAGAGGTGAGGGAAGGGGATCCAAGAGGTGAGGAAAGGGGATCCAAGAGGTGAGGGAAGGGGATCCAAGAGGGGAGGGAAGGGGATCCAAGAGTGAGGGAAGGGGATCTGAGAGTGAGGGAAGGGGCTCCAAGAGTGAGTGAAGGGGATCCAAGAGTGAGTGAAGGGGATCCAAGAGGTGAGGGAAGGGGATCCATGAGTGAGGGAAGGGGATCTGAGGGTGAGGGAAGGGGATCCAAGAGTGAGGGAAGGGGATCCAAGAGTGAGGGAAGGGGATCCAAGAGTTAGGGAAGGGGATCTGAGAGTGAGGGAAGGGGATCTGAGAGTGAGTGAAGGGGATCCAAGAGTGAGGGAAGGGGATCCAAGAGTGAGGGAAGGGGATCCAAGAGGTGAGGGAAGGGGATCCAAGAGTGAGGGAAGGGGATCTGAGAGTGAGGGAAGGGGATCTGAGAGTGAGGGAAGGGGATCTGAGAGTGAGGGAAGGGGATCCAAGAGGTGAGGGAAGAGGATCCAAGAGTGAGGGAAGGGGATCTGAGAGTGAGGGAAGGGGATCCAAGAGTGAGGGAAGGGGATCCAAGAGTGACGGAAGGGGATCCAAGAGTGAGGGGAAAAGGATCCAAAAGTGAGGGAAAAGGATCCAAGAGTGAGGTAAGGGGCCAAGAGTGAGGTAAGGGGATCCAAGAGTGAGGTAAGGGGATCCAAGAGTGAGGTAAGGGGATCCAAGAGTGAGGCAAAAGGATCCAAGAGTGAGGTAAGGGGATCCAAGAGAGAGGGAAGGGGATCCAAGAGTGAGGTAAGAGGATCCAAGAGTGAGGTAAGGGGATCCAAGAGTGAGGTAAGGGGATCCAAGAGTGAGGGTAGGGGGTCAAAGAGTGAGGGAAGGGGATCCAAGAGTGAGGTAAGGGGATCCAAGAGTGAGGTAAGAGGATCCAAGAGTGAGGTAAGGGGCCAAGAGTGAGGTAAGGGGATCCAAGAGTGAGGTAAGGGGATCCAAGAGTGAGGTAAGGGGATCCAAGAGTGAGGGAAGGGGATCTGTGAGTGAGGGAAGGGGATCCAAGAGTGAGGGACGGGGATCCAAAAGTGAGGGAAGGGGATCTGAGAGTGAGGGAAAGGGATCTGAGAGTGAGGGAAGGGGATCCAAGAGGTGAGGGAAGGGGATCCAAGAGGTGAGGGAAGGGGATCCAAGACGGGAGGGAAGGGGATCCAAGAGTGAGGGAAGGGGATCTGAGAGTGAGGGAACGGGCTCCAAGAGTGAGTGAAGGGGATCCAAGAGTGAGTGAAGGGGTTCCAAGAGGTGAGGGAAGGGGATCCAAGAGTGAGGGAAGGGGATCTGAGGGTGAGGGAAGGGGATCAAAGAGTGAGGGAAGGGGATCCAAGAGTGAGGGAAGGGGATCCAAGAGTTAGGGAAGGGGATCTGAGAGTGAGGGAAGGGGATCTGAGAGTGAGTGAAGGGGATCCAAGAGTGAGGGAAGGGGATCCAAGAGTGAGGGAAGGGGATCCAAGAGGTGAGGGAAGGGGATCCAAGAGTGAGGGAAGGGGATCTGAGAGTGAGGGAAGGGGATCTGAGAGTGAGGGAAGGGGATCTGAGAGTGAGGGAAGGGGATCCAAGAGGTGAGGGAAGAGGATCCAAGAGTGAGGGAAGGGGATCTGAGAGTGAGGGAAGGGGATCCAAGAGTGAGGGAAGGGGATCCAAGAGTGACGGAAGGGGATCCAAGAGTGAGGGAAAAAGGATCCAAAAGTGAGGGAAAAGGATCCAAGAGTGAGGTAAGGGGCCAAGAGTGAGGTAAGGGGATCCAAGAGTGAGGTAAGGGGATCCAAGAGTCAGGTAAGGGGATCCAAGAGTGAGGCAAAAGGATCCAAGAGTGAGGTAAGGGGATCCAAGAGAGAGGGAAGGGGATCCAAGAGTGAGGTAAGAGGATCCAAGAGTGAGGTAAGGGGATCCAAGAGTGAGGTAAGGGGATCCAAGAGTGAGGGTAGGGGGTCAAAGAGTGAGGGAAGGGGATCCAAGAGTGAGGTAAGGGGATCCAAGAGTGAGGTAAGAGGATCCAAGAGTGAGGTAAGGGGCCAAGAGTGAGGTAAGGGGATCCAAGAGTGAGGTTAGGGGATCCAAGAGTGAGGGAAGGGGATCTGTGAGTGAGGGAAGGGGATCCAAGAGTGAGGGACGGGGATCCAAAAGTGAGGGAAGGGGATCTGAGAGTGAGGGAAAGGGATCTGAGAGTGAGGGAAGGGGATCCAAGAGGTGAGGGAAGGGGATCCAAGAGGTGAGGGAAGGGGATCCAAGAGGGGAGGGAAGGGGATCCAAGAGTGAGGGAAGGGGATCTGAGAGTGAGGGAACGGGCTCCAAGAGTGAGTGAAGGGGATCCAAGAGTGAGTGAAGGGGTTCCAAGAGGTGAGGGAAGGGGATCCAAGAGTGAGGGAAGGGGATCTGAGGGTGAGGGAAGGGGATCCAAGAGTGAGGGAAGGGGATCCAAGAGTGAGGGAAGGGGATCCAAGAGTTAGGGAAGGGGATCTGAGAGTGAGGGAAGGGGATCTGAGAGTGAGTGAAGGGGATCCAAGAGTGAGGGAAGGGGATCCAAGAGTGAGGGAAGGGGATCCAAGAGGTGAGAGAAGGGGATCCAAGAGTGAGGGAAGGGGATCTGAGAGTGAGGGAAGGGGATCTGAGAGTGAGGGAAGGGGATCTGAGAGTGAGGGAAGGGGATCCAAGAGGTGAGGGAAGAGGATCCAAGAGTGAGGGAAGGGGATCTGAGAGTGAGGGAAGGGGATCCAAGAGTGAGGGAAGGGGATCCAAGAGTGAGGGGAAAAGGATCCAAAAGTGAGGGAAAAGGATCCAAGAGTGAGGTAAGGGGCCAAGAGTGAGGTAAGGGGATCCAAGAGTGAGGTAAGGGGATCCAAGAGTCAGGTAAGGGGATCCAAGAGTGAGGCAAAAGGATCCAAGAGTGAGGTAAGGGGATCCAAGAGAGAGGGAAGGGGATCCAAGAGTGAGGTAAGAGGATCCAAGAGTGAGGTAAGGGGATCCAAGAGTGAGGTAAGGGGATCCAAGAGTGAGGGTAGGGGGTCAAAGAGTGAGGGAAGGGGATCCAAGAGTGAGGTAAGGGGATCCAAGAGTGAGGTAAGAGGATCCAAGAGTGAGGTAAGGGGCCAAGAGTGAGGTAAGGGGATCCAAGAGTGAGGTAAGGGGATCCAAGAGTGAGGTAAGGGGATCCAAGAGTGAGGTAAGGGGATCCAAGAGTGAGGTAAGGGGATCCAAGAGTGAGGTAAGGGGATCCAAGAGTGAGGGAAGGGGATCCAAGAGTGAGGTAAGAGGATCCAAGAGTGAGGGACGGGGATCTGTGAGTGAGGGAAGGGGGATCCAAGAGTGAGGGAAGGGGATCCAAGAGTGAGAGAAGGGGAGCCAAGAGTGAGGTAAGAGGATCCAAGAGTGAGGGAAGGGGATCTGTGAGTGAGGGAAGGGGATCCAAGAGTGAGGGAAGGGGATCTGAGAGTGAGGGAAGGGGATCTGAGAGTGAGGGAAGGGGATCCAAGAGTGAGGGAAGGGGAACCAAGAGGTGAGGGAAGGGGATCCAAGAGGGGAGGGAAGGGGATCCAAGAGTGAGGGAAGGGGATCTGAGAGTGAGGGAAGGGGCTCCAAGAGTGAGGAAAGAGGGATCCAAGAGTGAGGGAAGGGGATCCAAGAGTGAGGGAAGGTGATCCCAGAGTGAGGGAAGGGGATCCAAGAGTGAGTGAAGGGGATCCAAGAGGAGAGGGAAAAGGATCCAAGAGTGAGGGAAGGGGATCTGAGGGTGAGGGAAGGGGATCCAAGAGTGAGGGAAGGGGATCCAAGAGTGAAGGAAGGGGATCCAAGAGTGAGGGAAGGGGATCTGAGGGTGAGGGAAGGGGATCCAAGAGTGAGGGAAGGGGATCCAAGAGTGAAGGAAGGGGATCCAAGAGTGAGGGAAGGGGATCTGAGAGTGAGGAAAGGGGATCTGAGAGTGAGTGAAGGGGATCCAAGAGTGAGGGAAGGGGATCCAAGAGTGAGGGAAGGGGATCCAAGAGGTGAGGGAAGGGGATCCAAGAGTGAGGGAAGGGGATCTGAGAGTGAGGGAAGGGGATCTGAGAGTGAGGGAAGGGGATCCAAGAGTGAGGGAAGGGGATCCAAGAGGTGAGGGAAGGGGATCCAAGAGTGAGGGAAGGGGATCTGAGATTGAGGGAAGGGGATCCAAAAAAAGAGGGAAGGGGATCCAAGAGTGACGGAAGGGGATCCAAGAGTGAGGGGAAAAGGATCCAAGAGTGAGGGAAAAGGATCCAAGAGTGAGGGAATGGGGATCCAAGAGTGAGAGAAGGGGATCTGAGAGTGTCGGAAGGGGATCCAAGAGCGAGGTAAGGGGTTCCAAGAGTTAGGAAAGGGGATCCAAGAGTGAGGTCAGAGGATCCAAGAGTGAGGTAAGGGGATCCAAGAGTGAGGTAAGGGGCCAAGAGTGAGGTAAGGGGATCCAAGAGTGAGGTAAGGGGATCCAAGAGTGAGGTAAGGGGATCCAAGAGTGAGGGAAGGGGATCCAAGAGTGAGGGAAGGGGATCCAAGAGTGAGGGAAGGGGATCTGAGAGTGAGTGAAGAGGATCTGAGAGTGAGGGAAGGGGTTCCAAGAGTAAGGGAAGGGGATCCAAGAGGTGAGGGAAGGGGATCCAAGAGTGAGGGAAGGGGATCTGAGAGTGAGGGAAGGGGATCTGGGAGTGAGGGAAGGGGATCTGAGAGTGAGGGAAGGGGATCCACGAGTGAGGGAAGGGGATCCAAGAGGTGAGGGAAGGGGATCCAAGAGTGAGGGAAGGGGATCCAAGAGTGAGGGAAGGGGATCCAAGAGTGAGGGAAGGGGTTTCAAGAGTGAGGGGGAAAGGATCCAAGAGTGAGGGAAAAGGATCCAAGAGTGAGGGAAGGGGGATCCAAGAGTGAGGGAAGGGGATCTGAGAGTGTCGGAAGGGGATCCAAGAGCGAGGTAAGGGGATCCAAGTGTGAGGGAAGGGGATCCAAGAATGAGGGACGGGGATCCAAGAGTGAGGTCAGAGGATCCAGGAGTGAGGTAAGGGGATCCAAGAGTGAGGTAAGGGGCCAAGAGTGAGGTAAGGAGATCCAAGAGTGAGGTAAGGGGATCCAAGAGTGAGGAAAGGGGATCCAAGAGTGAGGTAAGGGGATCCAAGAGTGAGGTAAGGGATCCAAGAGAGAGGGCTTTGGATCCAGGAGTGAGGGAAGGGGATCCAAGAGTGAGGTCAGAGGATCCAAGAGTGAGGTAAGGGGATCCAAGAGTGAGGTAAGGGGATCCAAGAGTGAGGTAAGGGAACTAAAAGAGAGGGAAGGGGATCCAAGAGTGAGGTAAGGGGATCCAAGAGTGAGGTTAGGGGATCCAAGAGTGAGGTAAGGGGATCCAAGAGTGAGGTAAGGGGCCAAGAGTGAGGTAAGGGGATCCAAGAGTGAGGTAAGGGGATCCAAGAGAGAGGTAAGGGATCTAAGAGAGAGGGAAGGGGATCCAAGAGTGAGGTAAGGGGATCCAAGAGTGAGGTAAGGGGATCCAAGAGTGAGGTAAGGGGATCCAAGAGTGAGGTAAGGGGGTCCAAGAGTGAGGGAAGGGGATCCAAGAGTGAGGTAAGGGGATCCAAGAGTGAGAGAAGGGGATCCAAGAGTGAGGTAAGAGGATCCAAGAGTGAGGGACGGGGATCTGTGAGTGAGGGAAGGGGATCCAAGAGTGAGGGAAGGGGATCCAAGAGTGAGAGAAGGGGAGCCAAGAGTGAGGGAAGGGGATCCAAAAGTGAGGGAAGGGGATCTGAGAGTGAGGGAAGGGGATCTAAGAGTGAGGGAAGGGGATCCAAGAGTGAGAGAAGGGGAGCCAAGAGTGAGGTAAGAGGATCTGT
Organism: Procambarus clarkii; assembly: GCF_040958095.1. Taxonomy (NCBI): domain Eukaryota; kingdom Metazoa; phylum Arthropoda; class Malacostraca; order Decapoda; family Cambaridae; genus Procambarus; species Procambarus clarkii. Next base: position 234,242 of record NW_027189243.1, read on the forward strand.
GAGTGAGGGAAGGGGATCTGTGAGTGAGGGAAGGGGATCCAAGAGTGAGGGAAGGGGATCCAAAAGTGAGGGAAGGGGATCTGAGAGTGAGGGAAAGGGATCTGAGAGTGAGGGAAGGGGATCCAAGAGGTGAGGGAAGGGGATCCAAGAGGTGAGGGAAGGGGATCCAAGAGGGGAGGGAAGGGGATCCAAGAGTGAGGGAAGGGGATCTGAGAGTGAGGGAAGGGGCTCCAAGAGTGAGTGAAGGGGATCCAAGAGTGAGTGAAGGGGATCCAAGAGGTGAGGGAAGGGGATCCAAGAGTGAGGGAAGGGGATCTGAGGGTGAGGGAAGGGGATCCAAGAGTGAGGGAAGGGTATCCAAGAGTGAGGGAAGGGGATCCAAGAGTTAGGGAAGGGGATCTGAGAGTGAGGGAAGGGGATCTGAGAGTGAGGGAAGGGGATCCAAGAGTGAGGGAAGGGGATCCAAGAGTGAGGGAAGGGGATCCAAGAGGTGAGGGAAGGGGATCCAAGAGTGAGGGAAGGGGATCTGAGAGTGAGGGAAGGGGATCTGAGAGTGAGGGAAGGGGATCTGAGAGTGAGGGAAGGGGATCCAAGAGGCGAGGGAAGAGGATCCAAGAGTGAGGGAAGGGGATCTGAGAGTGACGGAAGGGGATCCAAGAGTGAGGGGAAAAGGATCCAAAAGTGAGGGAAAAGGATCCAAGAGTGAGGTAAGGGGCCAAGAGTGAGGTAAGGGGATCCAAGAGTGAGGCAAAAGGATCCAAGAGTGAGGTAAGGGGATCCAAGAGAGAGGGAAGGGGATCCAAGAGTGAGGTAAGAGGATCCAAGAGTGAGGTAAGGGGATCCAAGAGTGAGGTAAGGGGATCCAAGAGTGAGGGTAGGGGGTCAAAGAGTGAGGGAAGGGGATCCAAGAGTGAGGTAAGGGGATCCAAGAGTGAGGTAAGAGGATCCAAGAGTGAGGTAAGGGGCCAAGAGTGAGGTAAGGGGATCCAAGAGTGAGGTAAGGGGATCCAAGAGTGAGGTAAGGGGATCCAAGAGTGAGGTAAGGGATCCAAGAGTGAGGTAAGGGGATCCAAGAGTGAGGTAAGGGGATCCAAGAGTGAGGGAAGGGGATCCAAGAGTGAGGTAAGAGGATCCAAGAGTGAGGGACGGGGATCTGTGAGTGAGGGAAGGGGATCCAAGAGTGAGGGAAGGGGATCCAAGAGTGAGAGAAGGGGAGCCAAGAGTGAGGTAAGAGGATCCAAGAGTGAGGGAAGGGGATCTGTGAGTGAGGGAAGGGGATCCAAGAGTGAGGGAAGGGGATCTGAGAGTGAGGGAAGGGGATCTGAGAGTGAGGGAAGGGGATCCAAGAGAGAGGGAAGGGGAACCAAGAGGTGAGGGAAGGGGATCCAAGAGGGGAGGGAAGGGGATCCAAGAGTGAGGGAAGGGGATCTGAGAGTGAGGGAAGGGGCTCCAAGAGTGAGGAAAGAGGGATCCAAGAGTGAGGGAAGGGGATCCAAGAGTGAGGGAAGGGGATCCCAGAGTGAGGGAAGGGGATCCAAGAGTGAGTGAAGGGGATCCAAGAGGAGAGGGAAGGGGATCCAAGAGTGAGGGAAGGGGATCTGAGAGTGAGTGAAGGGGATCCAAGAGTGAGGGAAGGGGATCCAAGAGGTGAGGGAAGGGGATCCAAGAGTGAGGGAAGGGGATCTGAGAGTGAGGGAAGGGGATCTGAGAGTGAGGGAAGGGGATCCAAGAGTGAGGGAAGGGGATCCAAGAGGTGAGGGATGGGGGATCCAAGAGTGAGGGAAGGGGATCTGAGATTGAGGGAAGGGGATCCAAAAAAATAGGGAAGGGGATCCAAGAGTGACGGAAGGGGATCCAAGAGTGAGGGGAAAAGGATCCAAGAGTGAGAGAAAAGGATCCAAGAGTGAGGGAAGGGGGATCCAAGAGTGAGAGAAGGGGATCTGAGAGTGTCGGAAGGGGATCCAAGAGCGAGGTAAGGGGATCCAAGAGTTAGGAAAGGGGATCCAAGAGTGAGGTCAGAGGATCCAAGAGTGAGGTAAGGGGATCCAAGAGTGAGGTAAGGGGATCCAAGAGTGAGGGAAGGGGATCCAAGAGTGAGGGAAGGGGATCCAAGAGTGAGGGAAGGGGATCTGAGAGTGAGTGAAGGGAATCCAATAGTGAGGGAAGAGGATTCAAGAGGTGAGGAAAGGGGATCAAAGAGTGAGGGAAGGGGATCTGAGAGTGAGGGAAGAGGATCTGAGAGTGAGGGAAGGGGTTCCAAGAGTAAGGGAAGGGGATCCAAGAGGTGAGGGAAGGGGATCCAAGAGTGAGGGAAGGGGATCTGAGAGTGAGGGAAGAGGATCTGAGAGTGAGGGAAGGGGATCTGAGAGTGAGGGAAGGGGATCCACGAGTGAGGGAAGGGGATCCAAGAGGTGAGGGAAGGGGATCCAAGAGTGAGGGAAGGGGATCCAAGAGTGAGGGAAGGGGATCCAAGAGTGAGGGAAGGGGATCCAAGAGTGAGGGGGAAAGGATCCAAGAGTGAGGGAAAAGGATCCAAGATTGAGGGAAGGGGGATCCAAGAGTGAAAGAAGGGGATCTGAGAGTGTCGGAAGGGGATCCAAGAGCGAGGTAAGGGGATCCAAGAGTGAGGGAAGGGGATCCAAGAATGAGGGACGGGGATCCAAGAGTGAGGTCAGAGGATCCAGGAGTGAGGTAAGGGGATCCAAGAGTGAGGTAAGGGGCCAAGAGTGAGGTAAGGAGATCCAAGAGTGAGGTAAGGGGATCCAAGAGTGAGGTAAGGGGATCCAAGAGTGAGGTAAAGGATCCAAGAGAGAGGGCTTTGGATCCAGGAGTGAGGGAAGGGGATCCAAGAGTGAGGTAAGAGGATCCAAGAGTGAGGGACGGGGATCTGTGAGTGAGGGAAGGGGATCCAAGAGTGAGGGAAGGGGATCCAAGAGTGAGAGAAGGGGAGCCAAGAGTGAGGGAAGGGGATCCAAAAGTGAGGGAAGGGGATCTGAGAGTGAGGGAAGGGGATCTAAGAGTGAGGGAAGGGGATCCAAGAGTGAGAGAAGGGGAGCCAAGAGTGAGGTAAGAGGATCTGTGAGTGAGGGAAGGGGATCTGTGAGTGAGGGAAGGGGATCCAAGAGTGAGGGAAGGGGATCCAAAAGTGAGGGAAGGGGATCTGAGAGTGAGGGAAAGGGATCTGAGAGTGAGGGAAGGGGATCCAAGAGGTGAGGGAAGGGGATCCAAGAGGTGAGGGAAGGGGATCCAAGAGGGGAGGGAAGGGGATCCAAGAGTGAGGGAAGGGGATCTGAGAGTGAGGGAAGGGGCTCCAAGAGTGAGTGAAGGAGATCCAAGAGTGATTGAAGGGGATCCAAGAGGTAAGGGAAGGTGATCCAAGAGTGAGGGAAGGGGATCTGAGGGTGAGGGAAGGGGATCCAAGAGTGAGGGAAGGGTATCCAAGAGTGAGGGAAGGGGATCCAAGAGTTAGGGAAGGGGATCTGAGAGTGAGGGAAGGGAATCTGAGAGTGAGTGAAGGGGATCCAAGAGTGAGGGAAGGGGATCCAAGAGTGAGGGAAGGGGATCCAAGAGGTGAGGGAAGGGGATCCAAGAGTGAGGGAAGGGGATCTGAGAGTGAGGGAAGGGGATCTGAGAGTGAGGGAAGGGGATCTGAGAGTGAGGGAAGGGGATCCAAGAGGTGAGGGAAGAGGATCCAAGAGTGAGGGAAGGGGATCTGAGAGTGACGGAAGGGGATCCAAGAGTGAGGGGAAAAGGATCCAAAAGTGAGGGAAAAGGATCCAAGAGTGAGGTAAGGGGCCAAGAGTGAGGTAAGGGGATCCAAGAGTGAGGCAAAAGGATCCAAGAGTGAGGTAAGGGGATCCAAGAGAGAGGGAAGGGGATCCAAGAGTGAGGTAAGAGGATCCAAGAGTGAGGTAAGGGGATCCAAGAGTGAGGTAAGGGGATCCAAGAGTGAGGGTAGGGGGTCAAAGAGTGAGGGAAGGGGATCCAAGAGTGAGGTAAGGGGATCCAAGAGTGAGGTAAGAGGATCCAAGAGTGAGGTAAGGGGCCAAGAGTGAGGTAAGGGGATCCAAGAGTGAGGTAAGGGGATCCAAGAGTGAGGTAAGGGGATCCAAGAGTGAGGTAAGGGGATCCAAGAGTGAGGTAAGGGGATCCAAGAGTGAGGTAAGGGGATCCAAGAGTGAGGGAAGGGGATCCAAGAGTGAGGTAAGAGGATCCAAGAGTGAGGGACGGGGATCTGTGAGTGAGGGAAGGGGATCCAAGAGTGAGGGAAGGGGATCCAAGAGTGAGAGAAGGGGAGCCAAGAGTGAGGTAAGAGGATCCAAGAGTGAGGGAAGGGGATCTGTGAGTGAGGGAAGGGGATCCAAGAGTGAGGGAAGGGGATCTGAGAGTGAGGGAAGGGGATCTGAGAGTGAGGGAAGGGGATCCAAGAGTGAGTGAAGGGGAACCAAGAGGTGAGGGAAGGGGATCCAAGAGGGGAGTGAAGGGGATCCAAGAGTGAGGGAAGGGGATCTGAGAGTGAGGGAAGGGGCTCCAAGAGTGAGTGAAGGGGATCCAAGAGGAGAGGGAAGGGGATCCAAGAGTGAGGGAAGGGGATCTGAGGGTGAGGGAAGGGGATCCAAGAGTGAGGGAAGGGGATCCAAGAGTGAAGGAAGGGGATCCAAGAGTGAGGGAAGGGGATCTGAGAGTGAGGAAAGGGGATCTGAGAGTGAGTGAAGGGGATCCAAGAGTGAGGGAAGGGGATCCAAGAGTGAGGGAAGGGGATCCAAGAGGTGAGGGAAGGGGATCCAAGAGTGAGGGAAGGGGATCTGAGAGTGAGGGAAGGGGATCTGAGAGTGAGGGAAGGGGATCCAAGAGTGAGGGAAGGGGATCCAAGAGGTGAGGGATGGGGATCCAAGAGTGAGGGAAGGGGATCTGAGATTGAGGGAAGGGGATCCAAAAAAATAGGGAAGGGGATCCAAGAGTGACGGAAGGGGATCCAATAGTGAGGGGAAAAGGATCCAAGAGTGAGGGAAAAGGATCCAAGAGTGAGGGAAGGGGGATCCAAGAGTGAGAGAAGGGGATCTGAGAGTGTCGGAAGGGGATCCAAGAGCGAGGTAAGGGGATCCAAGAGTTAGGAAAGGGGATCCAAGAGTGAGGTCAGAGGATCCAAGAGTAAGGTAAGGGGATCCAAGAGTGAGGTAAGGGGCCAAGAGTGAGGTAAGGGGATCCAAGAGTGAGGTAAGGGGATCCAAGAGTGAGGTAAGGGGATCCAAGAGTGAGGGAAGGGGATCCAAGAGTGAGGGAAGGGGATCCAAGAGTGAGGGAAGGGGATCTGAGAGTGAGTGAAGGGAATCCAATAGTGAGGGAAGAGGATTCAAGAAGTGAGGAAAGGGGATCAAAGAGTGAGGGAAGGGGATCTGAGAGTGAGGGAAGAGGATCTGAGAGTGAGGGAAGGGGTTCCAAGAGTAAGGGAAGGGGATCCAAGAGGTGAGGGAAGGGGATCCAAGAGTGAGGGAAGGGGATCTGAGAGTGAGGGAAGGGGATCCACGAGTGAGGGAAGGGGATCCAAGAGGTGAGGGAAGGGGATCCAAGAGAGAGGGAAGGGGATCCAAGAGTGAGGGAAGGGGATTTAAGAGTGAGGGAAGGGGATCCAAGAGTGAGGGGGAAAGGATCCAAGAGTGAGGGAAAAGGATCCAAGAGTGAGGGAAGGGGGATCCAAGAGTGAGGGAAGGGGATCTGAGAGTGTCGGAAGGGGATCCAAGAGCGAGGTAAGGGGATCCAAGAGTGAGGGAAGGGGATCCAAGAATGAGGGACGGGGATCCAAGAGTGAGGTCAGAGGATCCAGGAGTGAGGTAAGGGGATCCAAGAGTGAGGTAAGGGGCCAAGAGTGAGGTAAGGAGATCCAAGAGTGAGGTAAGGGGATCCAAGAGTGAGGTAAGGGGATCCAAGAGTGAGGTAAGGGATCCAAGAGAGAGGGCTTTGGATCCAGGAGTGAGGGAAGGGGATCCAAGAGTGAGGTCAGAGGATCCAAGAGTGAGGTAAGGGGATCCAAGAGTGAGGTAAGGGGATCCAAGAGTGAGGTAAGGGATCTAAGAGAGAGGGAAGGGGATCCAAGAGTGAGGTAAGGGGATCCAAGAGTGAGGTAAGGGGATCCAAGAGTGAGGTAAGGGGATCCAAGAGTGAGGTAAGGGGGTCCAAGAGTGAGGGAAGGGGATCCAAGAGGGAGGTAAGGGGATCCAAGAGTGAGAGAAGGGGATCCAAGAGTGAGGTAAGAGGATCCAAGAGTGAGGGACGGGGATCTGTGAGTGAGGGAAGGGGATCCAAGAGTTAGGGAAGGGGATCCAAGAGTGAGAGAAGGGGAGCCAAGAGTGAGGGAAGGGGATCCAAAAGTGAGGGAAGGGGATCTGAGAGTGAGGGAAGGGGATCTAAGGGTGACGGAAGGGGATCCAAGAGTGAGGGAAGGGGATCCAAGAGGTGAGGGAAGGGGATCCAAGAGGGGAGGGAAGGGGATCCAAGAGTGAGGGAAGGGGATCTGAAAGTGAGGGAAGGGGCTCCAAGAGTGAGTGAAGGGGATCCAAGAGTGAATGAAGGGGATCCAAGAGGTGAGGGAAGGGGATCCAAGAGTGAGGGAAGTGGATCTGAGGGTGAGGGAAGGGGATCCAAGAGTGAGGGAAGGGGATAAAAGAGTGAGGGAAGGGGATCCAAGAGTTAGGGAAGGGGATCTGAGAGTGAGGGAAGGGGATCTGAGAGTGAGTGAAGGGGGTCCAAGAGTGAGGGAAGGGGATCCAAGAGTGAGGGATGGGGATCCAAGAGGTGACGGAAGGGGATCCAAGAGTGAGGGAAGGGGATCTGAGAGTGAGGGAAGGGGATCTGAGAGTGAGGGAAGGGGATCTGAGAATGAGGGAAGGGGATCCAAGAGGTGAGGGAAGAGGATCCAAGAGTGAGGGAAGGGGATCCAAGAGTGAGGGAAGGGGATCCAAGAGTGACGGAAGGGGATCCACGAGTGAGGGGAAAAGAATCCAAGAGTGAGGGAAAAGGATCCAAGAGTGAGGAAAGGAGCCAAGAGTGAGGTAAGGGGATCCAAGAGTGAGGTAAGGGGATCCAAGAGTGAGGTAAGGGGATCCAAGAGTGAGGCAAAAGGATCCAAGAGTGAGGTAAGGGAATCCAAGAGAGAGGGAAGAAGATCCAAGAGTGAGGTAAGAGGATCCAAGAGTGAGGTAAGGGGATCCAAGAGTGAGGTAAGGGGATCCAAGAGTGAGGGTAGGGGGTCAAAGAGTGAGGGAAGGGGATCCAAGAGTGAGGTAATGGGATCCAAGAGTGAGGTAAGAGGATCCAAGAGTGAGGTAAGGGGCCAAGAGTGAGGTAAGGGGATCCAAGAGTGAGGTAAGGGGATCCAAGAGTGAGGTAAGGGGATCCAAGAGTGAGGTAAGGGGATGCAAGAGTGAGGTAAGGGGATCCAAGAGTGAGGTAAGGGGATCCAAGAATGAGGGAAGGGGATCCAAGAGTGAGGTAGGAGGATCCAAGAGTGAGGGACGGGGATCTGTGAGTGAGGGAAGGGGATCCAAGAGTGAGGGAAGGGGATCCCAGAGTGAGAGAAGGGGAGCCAAGAGTGAGGTAAGAGGATCCAAGAGTGAGGGAAGGGGATCTGTGAGTGAGGGAAGGGGATCCAAGAGTGAGGGAAGGGGATCTGAGAGTGAGGGAAGGGGATCTGAGAGTGAGGGAAGGGGATCCAAGAGTGAGGGAAGGGGATCCAAGAGGTGAGGGAAGGGGATCCAAGAGGGGAGGGAAGGAGATCCAAGAGTGAGGGAAGGGGATCTGAGAGTGAGGGAAGGGGCTCCAAGAGTGAGGGAAGAGAGATCCAAGAGTGAGGGAAGGGGATCCAAGGGTGAGGGAAGGGGATCGAAGAGTGAGGGAAGGGGATCCAAGAGTGAGTGAAGGGGATCCAAGAGGTGAGGGAAGGAGATCCAAGAGTGAGGGAAGGGGATCTGAGGGTGAGGGAAGGGGATCCACGAGTGAGGGAAGGGGATCCAAGAGTGAGGGAAGGGGATCCAAGAGTGAGGGAAGGGGATCTGAGAGAGAGGGAAGGAGATCTGAGAGTGAGTGAAGGGGATCCAAGAGAGAGGGAAGGGGATCCAAGAGTGAGGGAAGGGGATCCAAGAGGTGAGGGAAGGGGATCCAAGAGTGAGGGAAGGGGATCTGAGAGTGAGGGAAGGGGATCTGAGAGTGAGGGAAGGGGATCCAAGAGTGAGGGAAGGGGATCCAAGAGGTGAGGGAAGGTGATCCAAGAGTGAGGGAAGGGGATCTGAGAGTGAGGGAAGGGGATCCAAAAAAAGAGGGAAGGGGATCCAAGAGTGACGGAAGGGGATCCAAGAGTGAGGGGAAAAGGATCCAAGAGTGAGGGAAAAGGATCCAAGAGTGAGGGAAGGGGGATCCAAGAGTGAGAGAAGGAGATCTGAGAGTGTCGGAAGGGGATCCAAGAGCGAGGTAAGGGGATCCAAGAGTGAGGAAAGGGGATCCAAGAGTGAGGTCAGAGGATCCAAGAGTGAGGTCAGGGGATCCAAGAGTGAGGTAAGGGGCCAAGAGTGAGGTAAGGGGATCCAAGAGTGAGGTAAAGGGATCCAAGAGTGAGGTAAGGGGATCCAAGAGTGAGGTAAAAGGATCCAAAAGTGAGGTAAGGGGATCCAAGAGAGAGGGAAGGGGATCCAAGAGTGAGGTAAGAGGATCCAAGAGTGAGGTAAGGGGATCCAAGAGTGAGGTAAGGGGATCCAGGAGTGAGGGTAGGGGATCAAAGAGTGAGGGAAGGGGATCCAAGAGTGAGGTAAGGGGATCCAAGAGTGAGGGAAGGGGATCCAAGAGTGAAGAAAGGGGATCCAAGAGAGAGGGAAGGGGATCCAAGAGTGAGTGAAGAGGATCCAAGAGTGAGGGAAGGGGATCTGTGAGTGAGGGAAGGGGATCTGTGAGTGAGGGAAGTTGATCCAAGAGTGAGGGAAGGGAATCCAAGAGTGAGGGAAGGGGATCCAAGAGTGAGGTAAGAGGATCCAAGAGTGAGGGAAGGGGATCTGTTAGTGAGGGAAGGGGATCTGTTAGTGAGGGAAGGGGATCCAAGAGTGAGGGAAGGGGATCCAAGAGTGAGGTAAGGGGATCCAAGAGTGAGGGATGGGGATCCAAGAGTGAGGGAAGGGGATCCAAGAGGTGAGGGAAGGGGATCCGAGAGTGAGGGAATTGGATCCAAGAGTGAGGGAAGGGGATGCAAGAGGTGAGGGAAGGGGATCCAAGAGGTGAGGGAAGGGGATCCAAGAGTGAGGGAAGGGGATCTGGGAGTGAGGGAAGGGGCTCCAAGAATGAGGGGAAAAGGATCCAAGAGTGAGGGAAAAGGATCCAAGGGTGAGGGAAAAGGATCAAAGAGTGAGGGAAGGGGGATCCAAGAGTAAGGGAAGGGGATCTGAGAGTGTCGGAAGGGGATCCAAGAGCGAGGTAAGGGGATCCTAGAGTGAGGGAAGGGGATCCAAGAGTGAGGGAAGGGGATCCAAGAGAGAGGGAAGGGGATCTAAGAGTGAGGTAAGGGGATCCAAGAGTGAGGGAAGGGGATCCAAGGGAGAGGGAAGGGGATCCAAGAGTGAGTGAAGAGGATCCAAGAGTGAGGGAAGGGGATCTGTGAGTGAGGGAAGGGGATCTGTGAGTGAGGGAAGGGGATCCAAGAGTGAGGGAAGGGGATCATAGAGTGAGGGAAGGGGATCCAAGAGTGAGGTAAGAGGATCCAAGAGTGAGGGAAGGGGATCTGTGAGTGAGGGAAGGGGATCTAAGAGTGTGGGAAGAGGATCTGAGAGTGAGGGAAGGGGTTCCAAGAGTAAGGGAAGGGGATCCAAGAGGTGAGGGAAGGGGATCCAAGAGTGAGGGAAGGGGATCTGAGAATGAGGGAAGGGGATCTGAGAGTGAGGGAAGGGGATCTGAGAGTGAGGGAAGGGGATCCACGAGTGAGGGAAGGGGATCCAAGAGGTGAGGGAAGGGGATCCAAGAGTGAGGGAAGGGGATCCAAGAGTGAGGGAAGGGGATCCAAGAGTGAGGGAAGGGGATCCAAGAGTGAGGGGGAAAGGATCCAAGAGTGAGGGAAAAGGATCCAAGAGTGAGGTAAGGGGATCCAAGAGTGCGGTAAGAGGATCCAAGAGTGAGGTAAGGGGCCAAGAGTGAGGTAAGGGGATCCAAGAGTGAGGTAATGGGATCCAAGAGTGAGGTAAGGGGATCCAAGAGTGAGGTAAGGGGATCCAAGAGTGAGGTAAGGGGATCCAAGAGTGAGGTAAGGGGATCCAAGAGTGAGGGAAGGGGATCCAAGAGTGAGGTAAGAGGATCCAAGAGCGAGGGACGGGGATCTGTGAGTGAGGGAAGGGGATCCAAGAGTGAGGGAAGGGGATCCAAGAGTGAGGGAAGGGGACCTGAGAGTGAGGGAAGGGGATCCAAGAGTGAGGGAAGGGGATCCAAGAGGTGAGGGAAGGGGATCCAAGAGGGGAGGGAAGGGGATCCAAGAGTGAGGGAAGGGGATCTGAGAGTGAGGGAAGGGGCTCCAAGAGTGAGGGAAGAGGGATCCAAGAGTGAGGGAAGGGGATCCAAGAGTGAGGGAAGGGGATCCAAGAGTGAGGGAAGGGGATCCAAGAGTGAGTGAAGGGGATCCAAGAGGTGAGGGAAGGGGATCCAAGAGTGAGGGAAGGGGATCTGAGGGTGAGGGAATGGGATCCATGAGTGAGGGAAGGGGATCCAAGAGTAAGGGAAGGGGATCCAAGAGTGAGGGAAGAGGGATCGAAGAGTGAGGCAAGGGGATCCAAGAGTGAGGGAAGGGGATCCAAGAGTAAGGGAAGGGGATCCAAGAGTGAGGGAAGAGGGATCCAAGAGTGAGGGAAGGGGATCCAAGAGTGAGGGAAGGGGATCCAAGAGTGAGGGAAGGGGATCCAAGAGTAAGGGAAGGGGATCCAAGAGTGAGGGAAGAGGGATCCAAGAGTGAGGTAAGGGGATCCAAGAGTGAGGTAAGGGGATCCAAGAGTGAGGTAAGGGGATCCAAGAGTGAGGGGAAAAGGATCCAAGAGTGAGGGAAAAGGATCCAAGAGAGAGGGAAGGGGGATCCAAGAGTGAGGGAAGGGGATCTGAGAGTGCCGGAAGGGGATCCAAGAGCGAGGTAAGGGGATCCAAGAGTGAGGGAAGGGGATCCAAGTGTGAAGGAAGGGGATCCAAGAGTGAGGTCAGAGGATCCAAGAGTGAGGTAAGGGGATCTAAGAGTGAGGTAAGGAGCCATGAGTGAGGGAAGGGGATCCAAGAGGTGAGGGAAGGGGGATCTGAGAGTGAAGGAAGGGGATCTGAGAGTGAGGTAAAGGGATGCGAGAGTGAGGTAAGGGGATCCAAGAGTGAGGTAAGGGGATCCAAGAGTGAGGTTAGGGGATCCAAGAGTGAGGTAAGGGGATCCAAGAGTGAGGTAAAGGGATCCAAGAGTGAGGTAAGGGGATCCAAGAGTGAGGGAAGGGGATCCAAGAGTGAGGGAAGGGGATCTAAGAGTGAGGGAAGGGGATCTGAGAGTGAGGGAAGGGGATCCAATAGTGAGGGAAGAGGATTCAAGGGGAGAGGAAAGAGGATCAAAGAGTGAGGGAAGGGGATCTGAGAGTGAGGGAAGAGGATCTGAGAGTGAGGGAAGGGGTTCCAAGAGTAAGGGAAGGGGATCCAAGAGGTGAGGGAAGGGGATCCAAGAGTGAGGGAAGGGGATCTGAGAGTGAGGGAAGGGGATCTGAGAGTGAGGGAAGGGGATCTACGAGTGAGGGAATGGGATCCACGAGTGAGGGAAGGGGATCCAAGAGGTGAGGGAAGGGGATCCAAGAGTGAGGGAAGGGGATCCAAGAGTGAGGGAAGGGGATCCAAGAGTGAGGGAAGGGGATCCAAGAGTGAGGGGGAAAGGATCCAAGAGTGAGGGAAAAGGACCCAAGAGTGAGGGAAGGGGGATCCAAGAGTGAGGGAAGGGGATCTGAGAGTGTTGGAAGGGGATCCAAGAGCGAGGTAAGGGGATCCAAGAGTAAGCGAAGGGGATCCAAGAATGAGGGAAGGGGATCCAAGAGTGAGGTCAGAGGATCCAGGAGTGAGGTAAGGGGATCCAAGAGTGAGGTATGGGGCCAAGAGTGAGGTAAGGAGATCCAAGAGTGAGGTAAGGGGATCCAAGAGTGAGGTAAGGGGATCCAAGAGTGAGGTAAGGGGATCCAAGAGTGAGGTAAGGGATCCAAGAGAGAGGGCTGGGGATCCAGGAGTGAGGGAAGGGGATCCAAGAGTGAGGTCAGAGGATCCAAGAGTGAGGTAAGGGGATCCAAGAGTGAGGTAAGGGGATCCAAGAGTGAGGTAAGGGATCTAAGAGAGAGGGAAGGGGATCCAAGAGTGAGGTAAGGGGATCCAAGAGTGAGGTAAGGGGATCCAAGAGTGAGGTAAGGGAATCCAAGTGTGAGGTAAGGGGTCAAGAGTGAGGTAAGGGGATCCAAGAGTGAGGTAAGGGGATCTAAGAGTGAGGTAAGGGGATCTAAGAGTGAGGTAAGGGGATCCAAGAGTGAGGTAAGGGGGTCCAAGAGTGAGGTAAGGGATCTAAGAGAGAGAGAAAGGGATCCAAGAGTGAGGTAAGGGGATCCAAGAGTGTGGTAAGGGGATCCAAGAGTGAGGTAAGGGGATCCAAGAGTGAGGTAAGGGGGTCCAAGAGTGAGGGAAGGGGATCCAAGAGTGAGGTTAGGGGATCCAAGAGTGAGGGAAGGGGATCCAAAAGTGAGGTAAGAGGATCCAAGAGTGAGGGACGGGAATCTGTGAGTGAGGGAAGGGGATTCAAGAGTGAGGGAAGGGGATCCAAGAGTGAGAGAAGGGGAGCCAAGAGTGAGGTAAGAGGATCCAAGAGTGAGGGAAGGGGATCTGTGAGTGAGGGAAGGGGATCCAAGAGTGAGGGAAGGGGATCCAAAAGTGAGGGAAGGTGATCTGAGAGTGAGGGAAGGGGATCTGAGAGTGAGGGAAGGGGATCCAAGAGGTGAGGGAAGGGGATCCAAGAGGTGAGGGAAGGGGATCCAAGAGGGGAGGGAAGGGGATCCAAGAGTGAGGGAAGGGGATCTGAGAGAGAGGGAAGGGGCTCCAAGAGTGAGTGAAAAGGATCCAAGAGTGAGTGAAGGGGATCCAAGAGGTGAGGGAAGGGGATCCAAGAGTGAGGGAAGGGGATCTGAGGGTGAGGGAAGGGGATCCAAGAGTGAGGGAAGGGGATCCAAGAGTGAGGGAAGGGGATCCAAGTGTTAGGGAAGGGGATCTGAGAGTGAGGGAAGGGGATCTGAGAGTGAGTGAAGGGGATCCAAGAGTGAGGGAAGGGGATCCAAGAGTGAGGGAAGGGGATCCAAGAGGTGAGGGAAGGGTATCCAAGAGTGAGGGAAGGGGATCTGAGAGTGAGGGAAGGGGATCTGAGAGTGCGGGAAGGGGATCTGAGAGTGAGGGAAGGGGATCCAAGAGGTGAGGGAAGAGGATCCAAGAGTGAGGGAAGGGGATCTGAGAGTGAGGAAAGGGGATCCAAGAGTGAGCGAAGGGGATCCAAGAGTGACGGAAGGGGATCCAAGAGTGAGGGGAAAAGGATCCAAGAGTGAGGGAAAAGGATCCAAGAGTGAGGTAAGGGGCCGAGAGTGAGGTAAGGGGATCCAAGAGTGAGGTAAGGGGATCCAAGAGTGAGGTAAGGGGATCCAAGAGTGAGACAAAAGGATCCAAAAGTGAGGTAAGGGGATCCAAGAGAGAGGGAAGGGGATCCAAGAGTGAGGTAAGAGGATCCAAGAGTGAGGTAAGGGGATCCAAGAGTAAGGTAAGGGGATCCAAGAGTGAGGGTAGGGGGTCAAAGAGTGAGGGAAGGGGATCCAAGAGTGAGGTAAGGGGATCCAAGAGTGAGGTAAGAGGATCCAAGAGTGAGGAGGATCCAAGAGTGAGGTAAGGGGCTAAGAGTGAGGTAAGGGGATCCAAGAGTGAGGTAAGGGGATCCAAGAGTGAGGTAAGGGGCTCCAAGAGTGAGGTAAGGGGATCCAAGAGTGAGGTAAGGGGATCCAAGAGTGAGGTAAGGGGATCCAAGAGTGAGGGAAGGGGATCCAAGAGTGAGGTAAGAGGATCCAAGAGTGAGGGACGGGGATCCAAGAGTAAGGGAAGGGGATCCATGAGTGAGGGAAGGGGATCCAAGAGTGAGAGAAAGGGAGCCAAGAGTGAGGTAAGAGGATCCAAGAGTGAGGGAAGGTGATCTGTGAGTGAGGGAAGGGGATCCAAGAGTGAGGGAATGGGATCTGAGAGTGAGGGAAGGGGATCTGAGAGTGAGGGAAGGGGATCCAAGAGTGAGGGAAGGGGAACCAAGAGGTGAGGGAAGGGGATCCAAGAGGGGAGGAAAGGGGATCCAAGAGTGAGGGAAGGGGATCTGAGAGTGAGGGAAGGGGCTCCAAGAGTGAGGAAAGAGGGATCCAAGAGTGAGGGAAGGGGATCCAAGAGTGAGGGAAGGGGATCCCAGAGTGAGGGAAGGGGATCCAAGAGTGAGTGAAGGGGATCCAAGAGGAGAGGGAAGGGGATCCAAGAGTGAGGGAAGGGGATCTGAGGGTGAGGGAAGGGGATCCAAGAGTGAGGGAAGGGGATCCAAGAGTGAAGGAAGGGGATCCAAGAGTGAGGGAAGGGGATCTGAGAGTGAGGGAAGGGGATCTGAGAGTGAGTGAAGGGGATCCAAGAGTGAGGGAAGGGGATCCAAGAGTGAGGGAAGGGGATCCAAGAGGTGAGGGAAGGGGATCCAAGAGTGAGGGAAGGGGATCTGAGAGTGAGGGAAGGGGATCCAAGAGTGAGTGAAGGGGATCCAAGAGGTGAGGGAAGGGGATCCAAGAGTGAGGGAAGGGGATCTGAGGGTGAGGGAAGGGGATCGAAGAGTGAGGGAAGGGGATCCAAGAGTGAGGGAAGGGGATCCAAGAGTTAGGGAAGGGGATCTGAGAGTGAGGGAAGGGGATCTGAGAGTGAGTGAAGGGGATCCAAGAGTGAGGGAAGGGGATCCAAGAGTGAGGGAAGGGGATCCAAGAGGTGAGGGAAGGGTATCCAAGAGTGAGGGAAGGGGATCTGAGAGTGAGGGAAGGGGATCTGAGAGTGAGGGAAGGGGATCTGAGAGTGAGGGAAGGGGATCCAAGAGTGAGGGAAGGGGATCCAAGAGTGACGGAAGGGGATCCAAGAGTGAGGGGAAAAGGATCCAAGAGTGAGGGAAAAGGATCCAAGAGTGAGGTAAGGGGCCAAGAGTGAGGTAAGGGGATCCAAGAGTGAGGTAAGGGGATCCAAGAGTGAGGTAAGGGGATCCAAGAGTGAGACAAAAGGATCCAAGAGTGAGGTAAGGGGATCCAAGAGAGAGGGAAGGGGATCCATGAGTGAGGTAAGAGGATCCAAGAGTGAGGTAAGGGGATCCAAGAGTAAGGTAAGGGGTTCCAAGAGTGAGGGTAGGGGGTCAAAGAGTGAGGGAAGGGGATCCAAGAGTGAGGTAAGGGGATCCAAGAGTGAGGTAAGAGGATCCAAGAGTGAGGTAAGGGGCCAAGAGTGAGGTAAGGGGATCCAAGAGTGAGGTAAGGGGATCCAAGAGTGAGGTAAGGGGATCCAAGAGTGAGGTAAGGGGATCCAAGAGTGAGGTAAGGGGATCCAAGAGTGAGGTAAGGGGATCCAAGAGTGAGGGAAGGGGATCCAAGAGTGAGGTAAGAGGATCCAAGAGTGAGGGACGGGGATCCAAGAGTGAGGGAAGGGGATCCATGAGTGAGGGAAGGGGATCCAAGAGTGAGAGAAGGGGAGCCAAGAGTGAGGTAAGAGGATCCAAGAGTGAGGGAAGGGGATCTGTGAGTGAGGGAAGGGGATCCAAGAGTGAGGGAAGGGGATCTGAGAGTGAGGAAAGGGGATCTGAGAGTGAGGGAAGGGGATCCAAGAGTGAGGGAAGGGGAACCAAGAGGTGAGGGAAGGGGATCCAAGAGGGGAGGAAAGGGGATCCAACAGTGAGGGAAGGGGATCTGAGAGTGAGGGAAGGGGCTCCAAGAGTGAGGAAAGAGGGATCCAAGAGTGAGGGAAGGGGATCCAAGAGTGAGGGAAGGGGATCCCAGAGTGAGGGAAGGGGATCCAAGAGTGAGTGAAGGGGATCCAAGAGGAGAGGGAAGGGGATCCAAGAGTGAGGGAAGGGGATCTGAGGGTGAGGGAAGGGGATCCAAGAGTGAGGGAAGGGGATCCATGAGTGAATAAAGGGGATCCAAGAGTGAGGGAAGGGGATCTGAGAGTGAGGGAAGGGGATCTGAGAGTGAGTGAAGGGGATCCAAGAGTGAGGGAAGGGGATCCAAGAGTGAGGGAAGGGGATCCAAGAGGTGAGGGAAGGGGATCCAAGAGTGAGGGAAGGTGATCTGAGAGTGAGGGAAGGGGATCTGAGAGTGAGGGAATGGGATCCAAGAGTGAGGGAAGGGGATCCAAGAGGTGAGGGAAGGGGATCCAAGAGTGAGGGAAGGGGATCTGAGAGTGAGGGAAGTGGATCCAAAAAAGAGGGAAGGGGATCCAAGAGTGACGGAAGGGGATCCAGGAGTGAGGGGAAAAGGATCCAAGAGTGAGGGAAAAGGATCCAAGAGTGAGGGAAGGGGGATCCAAGAGTGAGAGAAGGGGATCTGAGAGTGTCGGAAGGGGATCCAAGAGCGAGGTAAGGGGATCCAAGAGTGAGGAAAGGGGATCCAAGAGTGAGGTCAGAGGATCCAAGAGTGAGGTAAGGGGATCCAAGAGTGAGGTAAGGGGATCCAAGAGTGAGGTAAGGGGATCCAAGAGTGAGGGAAGGGGATCCAAGAGTGAGGGAAAGGGATCCAAAAGTGAGGGAAGGGGATCTGAGAGTGAGTGAAGGGAATCCAATAGTGAGGGAAGAGGATTCAAGAGGTGAGGAAAGGGGATCAAAGAGTGAGGGAAGGGGATCTGAGAGTGAGGGAAGAGGATCTGAGAGTGAGGGAAGGGGTTCCAAGAGTAAGGGAAGGGGATCCAAGAGGTGAGGGAAGGGGATCCAAGAGTGAGTTAAGGGGATCTGAGAGTGAGGGAAGGGGATCTGAGAGTGAGGGAAGGGGATCTGAGAGTGAGGGAAGGGGATCCAAGAGGTGAGGGAAGGGGATCCAAGAGTGAGGGAAGGTGATCCAAGAGTGAGGGAAGGGGATCCAAGAGTGAGGGAAGGGGTTCCAAGAGTAAGGGAAGGGGATCCAAGAGGTGAGGGAAGGCGATCCAAGAGTGAGGTAAGGGGATCTGAGAGTGAGGGAAGGGGATCTGAGAGTGAGGGAAGGGGATCTGAGAGTGAGGGAAGGGGATCTGAGAGTGAGGGAAGGGGATCCAAGAGGTGAGGGAAGAGGATCCAAGAGTGAGGGAAGGGGATCTGAGAGTGAGGGAAGGGGATCCAAGAGTGAGGGAAGGGGATCCAAGAGTGACGGAAGGGGATCCAAGAGTGAGGGGAAAAGGATCCAAGAGTGAGGGAAAAGGATCCAAGAGTGAGGTAAGGGGCCAAGAGTGAGGTAAGGGGATCCAAGAGTGAGGTAAGGGGATCCAAGAGTGAGGTAAGGGGATCCAAGAGTGAGACAAAAGGATCCAAGAGTGAGGTAAGGGGATCCAAGAGAGAGGGAAGGGGATCCATGAGTGAGGTAAGAGGATCCAAGAGTGAGGTAAGGGGATCCAAGAGTAAGGTAAGGGGTTCCAAGAGTGAGGGTAGGGGGTCAAAGAGTGAGGGAAGGGGATCCAAGAGTGAGGTAAGGGGATCCAAGAGTGAGGTAAGAGGATCCAAGAGTGAGGTAAGGGGCCAAGAGTGAGGTAAGGGGATCCAAGAGTGAGGTAAGGGGATCCAAGAGTGAGGTAAGGGGATCCAAGAGTGAGGTAAGGGGATCCAAGAGTGAGGTAAGGGGATCCAAGAGTGAGGTAAGGGGATCCAAGAGTGAGGGAAGGGGATCCAAGAGTGAGGTAAGAGGATCCAAGAGTGAGGGACGGGGATCCAAGAGTGAGGGAAGGGGATCCATGAGTGAGGGAAGGGGATCCAAGAGTGAGAGAAGGGGAGCCAAGAGTGAGGTAAGAGGATCCAAGAGTAAGGGAAGGGGATCTGTGAGTGAGGGAAGGGGATCCAAGAGTGAGGGAAGGGGATCTGAGAGTGAGGAAAGGGGATCTGAGAGTGAGGGAAGGGGATCCAAGAGTGAGGGAAGGGGAACCAAGAGGTGAGGGAAGGGGATCCAAGAGGGGAGGAAAGGGGATCCAAGAGTGAGGGAAGGGGATCTGAGAGTGAGGGAAGGGGCTCCAAGAGTGAGGAAAGAGGGATCCAAGAGTGAGGGAAGGGGATCCAAGAGTGAGGGAAGGGGATCCCAGAGTGAGGGAAGGGGATCCAAGAGTGAGTGAAGGGGATCCAAGAGGAGAGGGAAGGGGATCCAAGAGTGAGGGAAGGGGATCTGAGGGTGAGGGAAGGGGATCCAAGAGTGAGGGAAGGGGATCCAAGAGTGAATAAAGGGGATCCAAGAGTGAGGGAAGGGGATCTGAGAGTGAGGGAAGGGGATCTGAGAGTGAGTGAAGGGGATCCAAGAGTGAGGGAAGGGGATCCAAGAGTGAGGGAAGGGGATCCAAGAGGTGAGGGAAGGGGATCCAAGAGTGAGGGAAGGGGATCTGAGAGTGAGGGAAGGGGATCTGAGAGTGAGGGAAAGGGATCCAAGAGTGAGGGAAGGGGATCCAATAGGTGAGGGAAGGGGATCCAAGAGTGAGGGAAGGGGATCTGAGAGTGAGGGAAGTGGATCCAAAAGAAGAGGGAAGGGGATCCAAGAGTGACGGAAGGGGATCCAAGAGTGAGGGGAAAAGGATCCAAGAGTGAGGGAAAAGGATCCAAGAGTGAGGGAAGGGGGATCCAAGAGTGAGAGAAGGGGATCTGAGAGTGTCGGAAGGGGATCCAAGAGCGAGGTAAGGGGATCCAAGAGTGAGGAAAGGGGATCCAAGAGTGAGGTCAGAGGATCCAAGAGTGAGGTAAGGGGATCCAAGAGTGAGGTAAGGGGATCCAAGAGTGAGGTAAGGGGATCCAAGAGTGAGGGAAGGGGATCCAAGAGTGAGGGAAAGGGATCCAAAAGTGAGGGAAGGGGATCTGAGAGTGAGTGAAGGGAATCCAATAGTGAGGGAAGAGGATTCAAGAGGTGAGGAAAGGGGATCAAAGAGTGAGGGAAGGGGATCTGAGAGTGAGGGAAGAGGATCTGAGAGTGAGGGAAGGGGTTCCAAGAGTAAGGGAAGGGGATCCAAGAGGTGAGGGAAGGGGATCCAAGAGTGAGGTAAGGGGATCTGAGAGTGAGGGAAGGGGATCTGAGAGTGAGGGAAGGGGATCTGAGAGTGAGGGAAGGGGATCCACGAGTGAGGGAAGGGGATCCAAGAGGTGAGGGAAGGGGATCCAAGAGTGAGGGAAGGTGATCCAAGAGTGAGGGAAGGGGATCCAAGAGTGAGGGAAGGGGTTCCAAGAGTAAGGGAAGGGGATCCAAGAGGTGAGGGAAGGCGATCCAAGAGTGAGGTAAGGGGATCTGAGAGTGAGGGAAGGGGATCTGAGAGTGAGGGAAGGGGATCTGAGAGTGAGGGAAGGGGATCCACGAGTGAGGGAAGGGGATCCAAGAGGTGAGGGAAGGGGATCCAAGAGTGAGGGAAGGGGATCCAAGAGTGAGGGAAGGGGATCCAAGAGTGAGGGAAGGGGATCCAAGAGTGAGGGGGAAAGGATCCAAGAGTGAGGGAAAAGGATCCAAGAGTGAGGGAAGGGGGATCCAAGAGTGAGGGAAGGGGATCTGAGAGTGTCGGAAGGGGATCCAAGAGCGAGGAAAGGGGATCCAAGAGTGAGGGAAGGGGATCCAAGAATGAGGGAAGGGGATCCAAGAGTGAGGTCAGAGGATCCAAGAGTGAGGTAAGGGGATCCAAGAGTGAGATAAAGGGATCCAAGAGTGAGGTAAGGGATCTAAGAGAGAGGGAAGGGGATACAAGAGTGAGGTAAGGGGATCCAAGAGTGAGGTAAGGGGATCCAAGAGTGAGGTAAGGGGATCCAAGAGTTAGGTAAGGGGATCCAAGAGTGAGGTAAGGGGATCCAAGAGAGAGGTAAGGGATCTAAGAGAGAGGGAAGGGGATCCAAGAGTGAGGTAAGGGGATCCAAGAGTGAGGTAAGGGGATCCAAGAGTGAGGTAAGGGGATCCAAGAGTGAGGTAAGGGGGTCCAAGAGTGAGGGAAGGGGATCCAAGAGTGAGGTAAGGGGATCCAAGAGTGAGAGAAGGGGATCCAAGAGTGAGGTAAGAGGATCCAAGAGTGAGGGACGGGGATCTGTGAGTGAGGGAAGGGGATCCAAGAGTGAGGGAAGGGGATCCAAGAGTGAGAGAAGGGGAGCCAAGAGTGAGGGAAGGGGATCCAAAAGTGAGGGAAGGGGATCTGAGAGTGAGGGAAGGGGATCTAAGAGTGAGGGAAGGGGATCCAAGAGTGAGGAAAGGGGATCCAAGAGGTGAGGGAAGGGGATCCAAGAGGGGAGGGAAGGGGATCCAAGAGTGAGGGAAGGGGATCTGAGAGTGAGGGAAGGGACTCCAAGAGTGAGTGAAGGGGATCCAAGAGAGACGGAAGTGGATCTGAGGGTGAGGGAAGGGGATCCAAGAGTGAGGGAAGGGGATCCAAGAGTGAGGGAAGGGGATCCAAGAGTTAGGGAAGGGGATCTGAGAGTGAGGGAAGGGGATCTGAGAGTGAGTGAAGGGGATCCAAGAGTGAGGGAAGGGGATCCAAGAGTGAGGTAAGGGGATCCAAGAAGTGAGGGAAGGGGATCCAAGAGTGAGGAAAGAGGATCTGAGAGTGAGGGAAGGGGATCTGAGAGTGAGGGAAGGGGATCTGAGAATGAGGGAAGGGGATCCAAGAGGTGAGGGAAGAGGATCCAAGAGTGAGGGAAGGGGATCCAAGAGTGAGGGAAGGGGATCTGAGAGTGAGGGAAGGGGATCCAAGAGTGACGGAAGGGGATCCAAGAGTGAGGGGAAAAGGATGAAAGAGTGAGGGAAAAGGATCCAAGAGTGAGGTAAGGAGCCAAGAGTGAGGTAAGGGGATCCAAGAGTGAGAGAAGGGGAGCCAAGAGTGAGGTAAGAGGATCCAAGAGTGAGAGAAGGGGATCTGTGAGTGAGGTAAGGGGATCCAAGAGTGAGGTAAGGGGATCCAAGAGTGAGGTAAGGGGATCTGTGAGTGAGGTAAGGGGATCCAAGAGTGAGGGAAGGGGATCCAAGAGTGAGGTAAGAGGATCCAAGAGTGAGGGACGGGGATCTGTGAGTGAGGGAAGGGGATCCAAGAGTGAGGGAAGGGGATCCAAGAGTGAGAGAAGGGGAGCCAAGAGTGAGGTAAGAGGATCCAAGAGTGAGGGAAGGGGATCTGTGAGTGAGGGAAGGGGATCCAAGAGTGAGGGAAGGGGATCTGAGAGTGAGGGAAGGGGATCTGAGAGTGAGGGAAGGGGTTCCAAGAGTAAGGGAAGGGGATCCAAGAGGTGAGGGAAGGGGATCCAAGAGTGAGTTAAGGGGATCTGAGAGTGAGGGAAGGGGATCTGAGAGTGAGGGAAGGGGATCTGAGAGTGAGGGAAGGGGATCCAAGAGGTGAGGGAAGGGGATCCAAGAGTGAGGGAAGGTGATCCAAGAGTGAGGGAAGGGGATCCAAGAGTGAGGGAAGGGGTTCCAAGAGTAAGGGAAGGGGATCCAAGAGGTGAGGGAAGGCGATCCAAGAGTGAGGTAAGGGGATCTGAGAGTGAGGGAAGGGGATCTGAGAGTGAGGGAAGGGGATCTGAGAGTGAGGGAAGGGGATCTGAGAGTGAGGGAAGGGGATCCAAGAGGTGAGGGAAGAGGATCCAAGAGTGAGGGAAGGGGATCTGAGAGTGAGGGAAGGGGATCCAAGAGTGAGGGAAGGGGATCCAAGAGTGACGGAAGGGGATCCAAGAGTGAGGGGAAAAGGATCCAAGAGTGAGGGAAAAGGATCCAAGAGTGAGGTAAGGGGCCAAGAGTGAGGTAAGGAGATCCAAGAGTGAGGTAAGGGGATCCAAGAGTGAGGTAAGGGGATCCAAGAGTGAGACAAAAGGATCCAAGAGTGAGGTAAGGGGATCCAAGAGAGAGGGAAGGGGATCCATGAGTGAGGTAAGAGGATCCAAGAGTGAGGTAAGGGGATCCAAGAGTAAGGTAAGGGGTTCCAAGAGTGAGGGTAGGGGGTCAAAGAGTGAGGGAAGGGGATCCAAGAGTGAGGTAAGGGGATCCAAGAGTGAGGTAAGAGGATCCAAGAGTGAGGTAAGGGGCCAAGAGTGAGGTAAGGGGATCCAAGAGTGAGGTAAGGGGATCCAAGAGTGAGGTAAGGGGATCCAAGAGTGAGGTAAGGGGATCCAAGAGTGAGGTAAGGGGATCCAA
This sequence comes from Procambarus clarkii, assembly GCF_040958095.1. Taxonomy (NCBI): domain Eukaryota; kingdom Metazoa; phylum Arthropoda; class Malacostraca; order Decapoda; family Cambaridae; genus Procambarus; species Procambarus clarkii. The sequence continues at coordinate 256,642 of NW_027189243.1, forward strand.
GAGTGAGGTAAGGGGATCCAAGAGTGAGGGAAGGGGATCCAAGAGTGAGGTAAGAGGATCCAAGAGTGAGGGACGGGGATCCAAGAGTGAGGGAAGGGGATCCATGAGTGAGGGAAGGGGATCCAAGAGTGAGAGAAGGGGAGCCAAGAGTGAGGTAAGAGGATCCAAGAGTGAGGGAAGGGGATCTGTGAGTGAGGGAAGGGGATCCAAGAGTGAGGGAAGGGGATCTGAGAGTGAGGAAAGGGGATCTGAGAGTGAGGGAAGGGGATCCAAGAGTGAGGGAAGGGGAACCAAGAGGTGAGGGAAGGGGATCCAAGAGGGGAGGAAAGGGGATCCAAGAGTGAGGGAAGGGGATCTGAGAGTGAGGGAAGGGGCTCCAAGAGTGAGGAAAGAGGGATCCAAGAGTGAGGGAAGGGGATCCAAGAGTAAGGGAAGGGGATCCCAGAGTGAGGGAAGGGGATCCAAGAGTGAGTGAAGGGGATCCAAGAGGAGAGGGAAGGGGATCCAAGAGTGAGGGAAGGGGATCTGAGGGTGAGGGAAGGGGATCCAAGAGTGAGGGAAGGGGATCCAAGAGTGAATAAAGGGGATCCAAGAGTGAGGGAAGGGGATCTGAGAGTGAGGGAAGGGGATCTGAGAGTGAGTGAAGGGGATCCAAGAGTGAGGGAAGGGGATCCAAGAGTGAGGGAAGGGGATCCAAGAGGTGAGGGAAGGGGATCCAAGAGTGAGGGAAGGGGATCTGAGAGTGAGGGAAGGGGATCTGAGAGTGAGGGAAAGGGATCCAAGAGTGAGGGAAGGGGATCCAATAGGTGAGGGAAGGGGATCCAAGAGTGAGGGAAGGGGATCTGAGAGTGAGGGAAGTGGATCCAAAAAAAGAGGGAAGGGGATCCAAGAGTGACGGAAGGGGATCCAAGAGTGAGGGGAAAAGGATCCAAGAGTGAGGGAAAAGGATCCAAGAGTGAGGGAAGGGGGATCCAAGAGTGAGAGAAGGGGATCTGAGAGTGTCGGAAGGGGATCCAAGAGCGAGGTAAGGGGATCCAAGAGTGAGGAAAGGGGATCCAAGAGTGAGGTCAGAGGATCCAAGAGTGAGGTAAGGGGATCCAAGAGTGAGGTAAGGGGATCCAAGAGTTAGGTAAGGGGATCCAAGAGTGAGGGAAGGGGATCCAAGAGTGAGGGAAAGGGATCCAAAAGCGAGGGAAGGGGATCTGAGAGTGAGTGAAGGGAATCCAATAGTGAGGGAAGAGGATTCAAGAGGTGAGGAAAGGGGATCAAAGAGTGAGGGAAGGGGATCTGAGAGTGAGGGAAGAGGATCTGAGAGTGAGGGAAGGGGTTCCAAGAGTAAGGGAAGGGGATCCAAGAGGTGAGGGAAGGGGATCCAAGAGTGAGGTAAGTGGATCTGAGAGTGAGGGAAGGGGATCTGAGAGTGAGGGAAGGGGATCTGAGAGTGAGGGAAGGGGATCCACGAGTGAGGGAAGGGGATCCAAGAGGTGAGGGAAGGGGATCCAAGAGTGAGGGAAGGTGATCCAAGAGTGAGGGAAGGGGATCCAAGAGTGAGGGAAGGGGTTCCAAGAGTAAGGGAAGGGGATCCAAGAGGTGAGGGAAGGCGATCCAAGAGTGAGGTAAGGGGATCTGAGAGTGAGGGAAGGGGATCTGAGAGTGAGGGAAGGGGATCTGAGAGTGAGGGAAGGGGATCCACGAGTGAGGGAAGGGGATCCAAGAGGTGAGGGAAGGGGATCCAAGAGTGAGGGAAGGGGATCCAAGAGTGAGGGAAGGGGATCCAAGAGTGAGGGAAGGGGATCCAAGAGTGAGGGGGAAAGGATCCAAGAGTGAGGGAAAAGGATCCAAGAGTGAGGGAAGGGGGATCCAAGAGTGAGGGAAGGGGATCTGAGAGTGTCGGAAGGGGATCCAAGAGCGAGGAAAGGGGATCCAAGAGTGAGGGAAGGGGATCCAAGAATGAGGGAAGGGGATCCAAGAGTGAGGTCAGAGGATCCAGGAGTGAGGTAAGGGGATCCAAGAGTGAGGTAAGGGGCCAAGAGTGAGGTAAGGAGATCCAAGAGTGAGGTAAGGGGATCCAAGAGTGAGATAAGGGGATCCAAGAGTGAGGTAAGGGGATCCAAGAGTGAGGTAAGGGATCCAAGAGAGAGGGCTTTGGATCCAGGAGTGAGGGAAGGGGATCCAAGAGTGAGGTCAGAGGATCCAAGAGTGAGGTAAGGGGATCCAAGAGTGAGGTAAGGGGATCCAAGAGTGAGGTAAGGGATCTAAGAGAGAGGGAAGGGGATACAAGAGTGAGGTAAGGGGATCCAAGAGTGAGGTAAGGGGATCCAAGAGTGAGGTAAGGGGATCCAAGAGTTAGGTAAGGGGATCCAAGAGTGAGGTAAGGGGATCCAAGAGAGAGGTAAGGGATCTAAGAGAGAGGGAAGGGGATCCAAGAGTGAGGTAAGGGGATCCAAGAGTGAGGTAAGGGGATCCAAGAGTGAGGTAAGGGGATCCAAGAGTGAGGTAAGGGGGTCCAAGAGTGAGGGAAGGGGATCCAAGAGTGAGGTAAGGGGATCCAAGAGTGAGAGAAGGGGATCCAAGAGTGAGGTAAGAGGATCCAAGAGTGAGGGACGGGGATCTGTGAGTGAGGGAAGGGGATCCAAGAGTGAGGGAAGGGGATCCAAGAGTGAGAGAAGGGGAGCCAAGAGTGAGGGAAGGGGATCCAAAAGTGAGGGAAGGGGATCTGAGAGTGAGGGAAGGGGATCTAAGAGTGAGGGAAGGGGATCCAAGAGTGAGGAAAGGGGATCCAAGAGGTGAGGGAAGGGGATCCAAGAGGGGAGGGAAGGGGATCCAAGAGTGAGGGAAGGGGATCTGAGAGTGAGGGAAGGGACTCCAAGAGTGAGTGAAGGGGATCCAAGAGAGACGGAAGTGGATCTGAGGGTGAGGGAAGGGGATCCAAGAGTGAGGGAAGGGGGATCCAAGAGTGAGGGAAGGGGATCCAAGAGTTAGGGAAGGGGATCTGAGAGTGAGGGAAGGGGATCTGAGAGTGAGTGAAGGGGATCCAAGAGTGAGGGAAGGGGATCCAAGAGTGAGGTAAGGGGATCCAAGAAGTGAGGGAAGGGGATCCAAGAGTGAGGAAAGGGGATCTGAGAGTGAGGGAAGGGGATCTGAGAGTGAGGGAAGGGGATCTGAGAATGAGGGAAGGGGATCCAAGAGGTGAGGGAAGAGGATCCAAGAGTGAGGGAAGGGGATCCAAGAGTGAGGGAAGGGGATCTGAGAGTGAGGGAAGGGGATCCAAGAGTGACGGAAGGGGATCCAAGAGTGAGGGGAAAAGGATGAAAGAGTGAGGGAAAAGGATCCAAGAGTGAGGTAAGGAGCCAAGAGTGAGGTAAGGGGATCCAAGAGTGAGAGAAGGGGAGCCAAGAGTGAGGTAAGAGGATCCAAGAGTGAGAGAAGGGGATCTGTGAGTGAGGTAAGGGGATCCAAGAGTGAGGTAAGGGGATCCAAGAGTGAGGTAAGGGGATCTGTGAGTGAGGTAAGGGGATCCAAGAGTGAGGGAAGGGGATCCAAGAGTGAGGTAAGAGGATCCAAGAGTGAGGGACGGGGATCTGTGAGTGAGGGAAGGGGATCCAAGAGTGAGGGAAGGGGATCCAAGAGTGAGAGAAGGGGAGCCAAGAGTGACGTAAGAGGATCCAAGAGTGAGGGAAGGGGATCTGTGAGTGAGGGAAGGGGATCCAAGAGTGAGGGAAGGGGATCTGAGAGTGAGGGAAGGGGATCTGAGAGTGAGGGAAGGGGATCCAAGAGTGAGGGAAGGGGATCCAAGAGGTGAGGGAAGGGGATCCAAGAGGGGAGGGAAGGAGATCCAAGAGTGAGGGAAGGGGATCTGAGAGTGAGGGAAGGGGCTCCAAGAGTGAGGGAAGAGGGATCCAAGAGTGAGGGAAGGGGATCCAAGGGTGAGGGAAGGGGATCGAAGAGTGAGGGAATGGGATCCAAGAGTGAGTGAAGGGGATCCAAGAGGTGAGGGAAGGGGATCCAAGAGTGAGGGAATGGGATCTGAGCGTGAGGGAAGGGGATCCAAGAGTGAGGTAAGGGGATCCAAGAGTGAGGTAAAAGGATCCAAAAGTGAGGTAAGGGGATCCATGAGAGAGGGAAGGGGATCCAAGAGTGAGGTAAGAGGATCCAAGAGTGAGGTAAGGGGATCCTAGAGTGAGGTAAGGGGATCCAGGAGTGAGGGTAGGGGATCAAAGAGTGAGGGAAGGGGATCCAAGAGTGATTTAAGGGGATCCAAGAGTGAGGGAAGGGGATCCAAGAGTGAGGGAAGGGGATCCAAGAGAGAGGGAAGGGGATATAAGAGTGAGGTAAGGGGATCCAAGAGTGAGGGAAGGGGATCCAAGAGAGAGGGAAGGTGATCCAAGAGTGAGTGAAGAGGATCCAAGAGTGAGGGAAGGGGATCTGTGAGTGAGGGAAGGGGATCTGTGAGTGAGGGAAGGGGATCAAAGAGTGAGGGAAGGGGATCCAAGAGTGAGGGAAGGGGATCCAAGAGTGAGGTAAGAGGATCCAAGAGTGAGGGAAGGGGATCTGTGAGTGAGGGAAGGGGATCCAAGAGTGAGGGAACTGGATCCAAGAGTGAGGGAAGGGGATCCAAGAGTGAGGTAAGGGGATCCAAGAGTGAGGGATGGGGATCCAAGAGTGAGGGAAGGGGATCCAAGAGGTGAGGGAAGGGGATCCGAAAGTGAGGGAATTGGATCCAAGAGTGAGGGAAGGGGATGCAAGAGGTGAGGGAAGGGGATCCAAGAGGTGAGGGAAGGGGATCCAAGAGTGAGGGAAGGGGATCTGGGAGTGAGGGAAGGGGCTCCAAGAATGAGGGGAAAAGGATCCAAGAGTGAGGGAAAAGGATCCAAGAGTGAGGGAAAAGGATCCAAGAGTGAGGGAAGGGGGATCCAAGAGTAAGGGAAGGGGATCTGAGAGTGTCGGAAGGGGATCCAAGAGTGAGGTAAGGGGATCCAAGAGTGAGGGAAGGGGATCCAAGAGTGAGGGAAGGGGATCCAAGAGAGAGGGAAGGGGAACTAAGAGTGAGGTAAGGGGATCCAAGAGTGAGGGAAGGGGATCCAAGAGTGAGGGAAGGGGATCCAAGGGAGAGGGAAGGGGATCCAAGAGTGAGTGAAGAGGATCCAAGAGTGAGGGAAGGGGATCTGTGAGTGAGGGAAGGGGATCTGTGAGTGAGGGAAGGGGATCCAAGAGTGAGGGAAGGGGATCCAAGAGTGAGGGGAGGGGATCCAAGAGTGAGGTAAGAGGATCCAAGAGTGAGGGAAGGGGATCTGTGAGTGAGGGAAGGGGATCCAAGAGTGAGGGAAGGGGATCCAAGAGTGAGGTAAGGGGATCCAAGAGTGAGGGAAGGGGATCCAAGAGTGAGGGAAGGGGATCCAAGAGTGAGGGATTGGGATCTGAGAGTGAGGGAAGGGGATCCAATAGTGAGGGAAGAGGATTCAAGAGGTGAGGAAAGGGGATCAAAGAGTGAGGGAAGGGGATCTGAGAGTGAGGGAAGAGGATCTGAGAGTGAGGGAAGGGGTTCCAATAGTAAGGGAAGGGGATCCAAGAGGTGAGGGAAGGGGATCCAAGAGTGAGGGAAGGGGATCTGAGAATGAGGGAAGGGGATCTGAGAGTGAGGGAAGGGGATCTGAGAGTGAGAGAAGGGGATCTACGAGTGAGGGAAGGGGATCCAAGAGGTGAGGGAAGGGGATCCAAGAGTGAGGGAAGGGGATCCAAGAGTGAGGGAAGGGGATCCAAGAGTGAGGGAAGGGGATCCAAGAGTGAGGGGGAAAGGATCCAAGAGTGAGGGAAAAGGATCCAAGAGTGAGGGAAGGGGGATCCAAGAGTGAGGGAAGGGGATCTGAGAGTGTCGGAAGGGGATCCAAGAGCGAGGTAAAGGGATCCAAGAGTGAGGGAAGGGGATCCAAGAATGAGGGAAGGGGATCCAAGAGTGAGGTCAGAGGATCCAGGAGTGAGGTAAGGGGATCCAAGAGTGAGGCAAGGGGCCAAGAGTGAGGTAAGGAGATCCAAGAGTGAGGTAAGGGGATCCAAGAGTGAAGTAAGGGGATCCAAGAGTGAGGTAAGGGGATCCAAGAGTGAGGTAAGGGGATCTAAGAGTGAGGTAAAGGATCCAAGAGAGAGGGCTGGGGATTCAGGAGTGAGGGAAGGGGATCCAAGAGTGAGGTCAGAGGATCCAAGAGTGAGGTAAGGGGATCCAAGAGTGAGGTAAGGGGATCCAAGAGTGAGGTAAGGGATCTAAGAGAGAGGGAAGGGGATCCAAGAGTGAGGTAAGGGGATCCAAGAGTGAGGTAAGGGGATCCAAGAGTGAGGTAAGGGGATCCAAGAGTGAGGTAAGGGGATCCAAGAGTGAGGTAAGGGGGTCCAAGATTGAGGGAAGGGGATCCAAGAGTGAGGTAAGGGGATCCAAGAGTGAGAGAAGGGGATCCAAGAGTGAGGTAAGAGGATCCAAGAGTGAGGGACGGGGATCTGTGAGTGAGGGAAGGGGATCCAAGAGTGAGGGAAGGGGATCCAAGAGTGAGAGAAGGGGAGCCAAGAGTGAGGTAAGAGGATCCAAGAGTGAGGGAAGGGGATCTGTGAGTGAGGGAAGGGGATCCAAGAGTGAGGGAAGGGGATCCAAAAGTGAGGGAAGGGGATCCAAGAGGTGAGGGAAGAGGATCCAAGAGGGGAGGGAAGGGGATCCAAGAGTGAGGGAAGGGGATCTGAGAGTGAGGGAAGGGGCTCCAAGAGTGAGTGAAGGGGATCCAAGAGTGAGTGAAGGGGATCCAAAAGGTGAGGGAAGGGGATCCAAGAGTGAGGGAAGGGGATCTGAGGGTGAGGGAAGGGGATCCAAGAGTGAGGGAAGGGGTTCCAAGAGTGTGGGAAGGGGCTCCAAGAGTGAGTGAAGGGGATCCAAGAGTGAGTGAAGGGGGATCCAAGAGGTGAGGGAAGGGGATCCAAGAGTGAGGTAAGGGGATCCAAGAGTGAGGTAAGGGGATCCAAGAGTGAGGTAAGGGGATCCAAGAGTGAGGTAAGGGGATCCAAGAGTGAGGTAAGGGATCCAAGAGAGAGGGCTG
>NW_027189243.1:264217-280310 GCF_040958095.1 Procambarus clarkii
GGAAGGCTTATCGAGCTCCTGGCCTGGCTAAGGTCGTTGCAGATACCCTAGTTGCCATAACAGTGTCATTTGTTACAATTGGCTTGACCTCAGAAGATATTGAAGGAAACAGATACAAGTTTTTTGCGGACCTCTTTGATAGTACTTACAAAAGCATACGTGAATCAGAAATATTTAGTTCGGTCTATCAGGTTCTGCGACTTGACCACGCACAGTATCTATCTTCCCTTGGGAAGAAGGCAGCCGATTCCAATATTTTCTTTCATCATTTCCCAGTGCCGTATCAGGAATCATCGGAGGAGGTCCCGGAAGAGTTCAGAGACAGCGTGACGCTGGCGGTGATGGAGGCGCCGGTGCTGCTGCACTCGTCCAAGATGGTGACAGACGAGTCGACGCTGATTCGCCTGCTACTGGAGTCCGGGCTGGACCCCTTCACGCGGTGTCCTCTAGACCAGGGCTCCTATAGTCGTCTTCCCCAACTCCAGGCGGACATCCTTGCATGGAAGGAAACTACCAAACTTGTGGAATAATATAATTGATAGACATATTCAACACTGAAAATATTCAAATCGCCTGCTACTTCTGCAGTTTAATTCTGACATGGTAATGAAGTTTACTGAATTTAAGAGAGGCCTCTGCACTAAATTTGTTCAATTTTTTTATATATCTTGTAACTTAAATATGAATGAGATGTTAAATTTTCTTTTAATAAATGTAAACAACAATTCATTAGGAGTTTATTCTCACCTGTTTTTTGGACAATAATTTTATCAATTTTTATATCCATTTGTTATGAAATTATCTGCCAGAATCATTGATGAAATTTGTGAAAAAAAATTAAATTTGGATCCCCAATAACGACTTATTGGAATTAATTATACCTGCTTGAATCCATAATTACAAATTCTAATCATTGTCATGCTGAAATGTTCTTCGAACTGGAGATAAATGTAAAGCATATTTTTGCTCAATTGAAAGCCAAGGTATGGAAGGGAAGGGCACTATCAGTGAGAAAAACGTTGTTGTTGTTGTAGATTTAGCTATTCAGAACGAAATGACCATGTAGCAGGAGCTGTTGTGAGCCCGTAATTGAGTTCGGTTATTCGCGATAACTGATATTTGGTTCAAAGTATTAAATGGAGGTGGTGTTTCCCCCTTTTTCTGTTTTATTAACATTATATTAGTGGCGGATGTGGGTGCAGAATATTCACTAGTGAGTCCCATTCCTTAACAGCTTTTCTAATCATTGTAGTCGTTGTGGAATGTATGGCTACTGCAATGTCCTCTGTATATTTTTTTCTCAGGCTTCAAACAGTATAACCCAGTTGCTTGTTCGTACCATATCGCAGTGGATCTTCCTTCCTCTACTTTGGGTCTCTGGCGACTTTTTTATAGTTGGGCGTATTTTCTTCTTGATTTGCTCTGTGAAAAAACTTGGAGGTATTTGAACCTGTACAACAGTAAGAGCAGTCGGCAGTTTTTGCTAGTGTGTTTGCCTTTTCATTACGATCTATGCCAATGTAACTTGGTATCCAATCTAGGGTGATTAACAGTCTTAGATTATGGCTTCTTTTCCTATATGTTGGATTTCTGCGAGGAGTTGTATATTATCTCTGTGTTGACTGGATATGGAAAGTGCCACTATATAGCACTTGGAACGGGGGAGGGGGTCAGGATTTGGGATTGGACGGGAGGAAAGGTGAAAGGTGCCCAAACAGTTAGGCAGTTTAGGAAAGGAAAGGTGCCCAACCAGCTGGACAGTTGGGGATTGGAGCAAATCAAGAGGAAAAATACTCCCAACCATCAAGTGGCACAGAGCCAAAGTAGCAGAAGGAAGATCCACTGGGACTGATTAGGATTTAGCCATCCAAGAGATGCCAGGTGCCCCGTAATTCTTTTCTAAATCTAATGTTACTCAATTTATACCCATTGCTACTAGACAACCAGTACAGGATACGAGTATGTCATTATATTTCTTTGACTAATTGGCATTTCCAGCTTCCACCTGTATTCATTTGTTTGTATTTTTTTCCCTTTCACTTTACAAAAGCTTTTGATATGCACTTTGTCTATTCACAGCTGATGGTGGTGGGAGAAAGTAGCAAGTGAATATTGTTATTGAATATAGCCTGGTATTAGAATGACCTAGCTGGCTTTAGCGTTTCGGGTCAAGATATAGGGAAAACACTTAGACTAAAACTTAAAACTAATTGAGATCAAAACATAAATTGAATAATTTGTATTAATTATTAATAAATTTGATTAATACATCAAATAATTTGGGAATCTATCTGTTCTTTACACTCAGTATGTAGAACGGTCTCGTTTCAATGCCACAACTCGTCAAAATCGGCATGTTTCATACACATTCGTTCTTGGATAAAAATGTTCTTGTACCAGTAAATTAGTTCGTTGCATCTCCATTATCGTGCACGTGCGCTCTGAGAGCGTGCCAATACGCTCAATAGGCCTCAGGAATTGATTAAATTTATGCTTCCTAATTAGAAAACTTGAACTAGCTAGCCTCCCGCAGTTGATAAGCCTCTTTAATCCCAACAACAAAACTATATTAGGCTACATATAAGGAGGTCGTCTCTGACGAAGGGGGCCGCGTTCTAGATGATCACGTCATAGATATAGGGGAAGTGGTGATAAAGTTTTTAATAACTTGAAAAGATTTACCCTATAAGCTTTGCCTGTATTATTCAGACACAAATATATATATATATATATATATATATATATATATATATATATATATATATATATATATATATATATATATATATATATATATATATATATATATATATATATATATATAATATATATATATATATATATATATATATATATATATATATCACTAAGAACTCTTTGACCCGGCCAGGATTCGAACCCATGCCGTCCAGGATCACCCCTAAACGTACACAGTACCGTGACCACCGCACCAATGATCGTTAGACGATATACTTGTTGTTATTGTTATAAACAGCCTCCTGGTGCTTCGGTGCTCATTAACTCTTTAATAATTGTAAACAAAGCCGCCAAAGATTGAGAAAAGATGTACAGGTTCGTAAGTGCTTGCGGAATTGCTTCATGAATCCGGGAAATATACAGTACTTGTTAAGCTCAACGAATGACCAACGCTGTCGTCAAAGTCAGCGTTGATACTTATTGAGTATATGTTGAAAAACAAGTGGTGTGTGTAGAGAAAACACTAAATTGAGAGTAGACATTATTCCAGATAACTTACCATCAGTAGTTCGTGAATATTTGTACATTCAGAGGTCTAGCTGCTTATATGAGGAGACGAAGAGCGAGATCAACGCGGCCTCAGACCAGTGTGGCTTAAAGTTTAAATATTTTAAATTCATATTTTTCTGTTGGACTCCAGGTTGTGCAACTTTTAGCATATCGTAGTCAATGGGTTAAGATTCAGCTTCGATTCCGTTGTCCGGCTGCAAAAAGTTTCTCAAACATGTCACATTATTGTGATTTCATTGTATATCGGAAGTTCTTGATTCGGTTGAGGGAGCAGTAGTACTCAATGGTGCTATTTTACATGTTATTGTCGGAACACACATACTAATTATCTCTCCCCTCGGTAGACGTCTTTCACTAGACAAGTGATTGTCCTCCTAACAGAACGTCGCATACCTTACCCCGAGGCCGAAAATCGTTGCACTAGGAGCCCATCCAAGGCTCCTATATATTATCACCCAATCCCACTCATATGCATATCCAACCCACGTTTGAAACAATCGAGGGACCCCTCCTCCACCACATTATGTGGTAATTAGTTCCACAAGTCAACAACCGGTTTTTGTTGATTTGTGGAACCAATTGCCGCGTAACGTGATGGAGGTTGGGTCTCTCGATTGTTTCAAGCGTGGGTTGGACATGTATATGAGTGGGATTGGGTGGTTATAAATAGGAGCTGCCTCGTATGGGCCAATAGGCCATCTGCAGTTACCTTTGTTCTTATGTTCTTATAAATAGGAGCTGTCTCGTATGGGCCAATAGGCCTTCTGCAGTTACCGTTGTTCTTATGTTCCTATTGAGGGTTACAAGAGAGCTAATGGACATAACAAAGGGAATATTAATTGGGTATTAAAAGTATCATCACGATACAGAACTCGAAACATTGGGTATAAACTGGATAGGTTTATATTTCGGAAAAACCTGGGTAAATACTGGTTCGGTAACACGGTTGTTGATTTGTGGAATCAATTACTGCGTAACATAATAAGAGTAGGGTCCCTTGATTGTTTCAAGCGTAGGTTGGACATATATATGAATGAGATTAGGTGGTTTTAAATAGGAGCGGCCTCGTATGGGCCAATAGGTCTTCTACCGTTACCTTTATTCTTATTTTTTTGCAAAAGAACATAAAATAGATCACTTGCCTTGAAAACATAGATTAGTTCCTGATACTAAATAATATCCGAAATTTAAATCCAAAAGAGTTCAAATTTATGTGCAAATTTTCGAAGTAAGGTAATAGGTTTGTTTTTATAATTTGTATTCTAGAAACTTATTTTTAATTAATAACAAGTGAGGCAGCGTGAAGCAGCCAGCACATGTACCTCAATCTCCAGGCATGTCACGTCACCTCGTCCTAGCGCGACCTATATATTAACTTCCAAACAAGAGTTAGTTATTCATTTGCAGTTGGTTGCGTGTTGGAACAATTTCTACTGTCAGTCTGTCACACGTTCCGAGACAATGGATACCACTGCTGCAGATGATTATTTTCCTAGTCTTCCACTATCGATCTTAGTCGACGTAATGAACCTCGGTGAAGGATTTTCTGGCGACAAAATGTTAGAATTTATTGACAAATCAAAAGCCATTCTTAATGACTTGCATAATAACGATTCTACGATGTTATTCACTAGCAGCGTACAACTTGGAATTTTGTGCGCATTAACTCTCTCCATGCGTACGACGTCGGTCAAGATGACGGGGCAATGGGAAGATGTCCTTTGGGGAATTATTGACCTAGCACCATCTTGTGAGCCTGATAATGACATCAATTTAAGCGCACTCGAGTCTGTCGTGAAGCCCTGGATACTAACAATGTTCGCAGACCCAGAGATGTGCCCTAACCCGTACCTGCGTCTGAGAATGGTTCACTTAATCCACATTTGGCCAGAGACTTTCTTACAGGATGCCGCCTCGGGAATGCAAGCAGCTGCAGGCCTTGTGATCAACGGAAAATATATGGATCGCGATCATTTATGTACAGATGATGAAGCTCCAATATTACTTCATGAACTTAAAGATATGTTAGTCACCCTTGATGAATATGGCCACCTTGATGGTATTGGTGATGCAGCAGTTGACCAGTTAACAAGAATAAATGTCGGACCAGAAGTATCCTTACTCTACAATCTAATGAAGGTCTTAAAACAAATGGCGGAGGAATCCCTAAATTTAATAGGAAAGAAGAGGTTATATATGACCGAGCATGTTATTCATTTGTATATGGAGTTTGTCGATTTACGGAAACTCAGGAAGGCTTATCGAGCTCCTGGCCTGGCTAAGGTCGTTGCAGATACCCTAGTTGCCATAACAGTGTCATTTGTTACAATTGGCTTGACCTCAGAAGATATTGAAGGAAACAGATACAAGTTTTTTGCGGACCTCTTTGATAGTACTTACAAAAGCATACGTGAATCAGAAATATTTAGTTCGGTCTATCAGGTTCTGCGACTTGACCACGCACAGTATCTATCTTCCCTTGGGAAGAAGGCAGCCGATTCCAATATTTTCTTTCATCATTTCCCAGTGCCGTATCAGGAATCATCGGAGGAGGTCCCGGAAGAGTTCAGAGACAGCGTGACGCTGGCGGTGATGGAGGCGCCAGGTGCTGCTGCACTCGTCCAAGATGGTGACAGACGAGTCGACGCTGATTCGCCTGCTACTGGAGTCCGGGCTGGACCCCTTCACGCGGTGTCCTCTAGACCAGGGCTCCTATAGTCGTCTTCCCCAACTCCAGGCGGACATCCTTGCATGGAAGGAAACTACCAAACTTGTGGAATAATATAATTGATAGACATATTCAACACTGAAAATATTCAAATCGCCTGCTATTTCTGCAGTTTAATTCTGACATGGTAATGAAGTTTACTGAATTTAAGAGAGGCCTCTGCACTAAATTTGTTCAATTTTTTTATATATCTTGTAACTTAAATATGAATGAGATGTTAAATTTTCTTTTAATAAATGTAAACAACAATTCATTAGGAGTTTATTCTCACCTGTTTTTTGGACAATAATTTTATCAATTTTTATATCCATTTGTTATGAAATTATCTGCCAGAATCATTGATGAAATTTGTGAAAAAAATTAAATTTGGATCCCCAATAACGACTTATTGGAATTAATTATACCTGCTTGAATCCATAATTACAAATTCTAATCATTGTCATGCTGAAATGTTCTTCGAACTGGAGATAAATGTAAAGCATATTTTTGCTCAATTGAAAGCCAAGGGTATGGAAGGGAAGGGCACTATCAGTGAGAAAACGTTGTTGTTGTTGTAGATTTAGCTATTCAGAACGAAATGACCATGTAGCAGGAGCTGTTGTGAGCCCGTAATTGAGTTCGGTTATTCGCGATAACTGATATTTGGGTCAAAGTATTAAATGGAGGTGGTGTTTCCCCCTTTTTCTGTTTTATTAACATTATATTAGTGGCGGATGTGGGTGCAGAATATTCACTAGTGAGTCCCATTCCTTAACAGCTTTTCTAATCATTGTAGTCGTTGTGGAATGTATGGCTACTGCAATGTCTCTGTATATTTTTTTCTCAGGCTTCAAACAGTATAACCCAGTTGCTTGTTCGTACCATATCGCAGTGGATCTTCCTTCCTCTACTTTGGGTCTCTGGCGACTTTTTATAGTTGGGCGTATTTTCTTCTTGATTTGCTCTGTGAAAAACTTGGAGGTATTTGAACCTGTACAACAGTAAGAGCAGTCGCAGTTTTTGCTAGTGTGTTTGCCTTTTCATTACGATCTATGCCAATGTAACTTGGTATCCAATCTAGGGTGATTAACAGTCTTAGATTATGGCTTCTTTTCCTATATGTTGGATTTCTGCGAGGAGTTGTATATTATCTCTGTGTTGACTGGATATGGAAAGTGCCACTATATAGCACTTGGAACGGGGGAGGGGGTCAGGATTTGGGATTGGACGGGAGGAAAGGTGAAAGGTGCCCAAACAGTTAGGCAGTTTAGGAAAAGGAAAGGTGCCCAACCAGTTGGACAGTTGGGGATTGGAGCAAATCAAGAGGAAAATACTCCCAACCATCAAGTGGCACAGAGCCAAAGTAGCAGAAGGAAGATCCACTGGGACTGATTAGGATTTAGCCATCCAAGAGATGCCAGGTGCCCGTAATTCTTTTCTAAATCTAATGTTACTCAATTTATACCCATTGCTACTAGACCACCCAGTACAGGATACGAGTATGTCATTATATTTCTTTGACTAATTGGCATTTCCAGCTTCCACCTGTATTCATTTGTTTGTATTTTTTTCCCTTTCACTTTACAAAAGCTTTTGATATGCACTTTGTCTATTCACAGCTGATGGTGGTGGGAGAAAGTAGCAAGTGAATATTGTTATTGAATATAGCCTGGTATTAGAATGACCTAGCCTGGCTTTAGCATTTCGGTCAAGATATAGGGAAAAACACTTAGACTAAAACTTAAAACTAATTGAGATCAAAACATAAATTGAATAATTTGTATTAATTATTAATAAATTTGATTAATACATCAAATAATTTGGGAATCTATCTGTTCTTTACACTCAGTATGTAGAACGGTCTCGTTTCAATGCCACAACTCGTCAAAATCGGCATGTTTCATACACATTCGTTCTTGGATAAAAATGTTCTTGTACCAGTAAATTAGTTCGTTGCATCTCCATTATCGTGCACGTGCGCTCTGAGAGCGTGCCAATACGCTCAATAGGCCTCAGGAATTGATTAAAGTATGCTTCCTAATTAGAAAACTTGAACTAGATATATATATATATATATATATATATATATATATATATATATATATATATATATATATATATATATATATATATATATATATATATATATATCACTAAGAACTCTTTGACCCGGCCAGGATTCGAACCCATGCCGTCCAGGATCACCCCTAAACGTACACAGTACCGTGACCACCGCACCAATGATCGTTAGACGATATACTTGTTGTTATTGTTATAAACAGCCTCCTGGTGCTTCGGTGCTCATTAACTCTTTAATAATTGTAAACAAAGCCGCCAAAGATTGAGAAAAGATGTACAGGTTCGTAAGTGCTTGCGGAATTGCTTCATGAATCCGGGAAATATACAGTACTTGTTAAGCTCAACGAATGACCAACGCTGTCGTCAAAGTCAGCGTTGATACTTATTGAGTATATGTTGAAAAACAAGTGGTGTGTGTAGAGAAACACTAAATTGAGAGTAGACATTATTCCAGATAACTTACCATCAGTAGTTCGTGAATATTTGTACATTCAGAGGTCTAGCTGCTTATATGAGGAGACGAAGAGCGAGATCAACGCGGCCTCAGACCAGTGTGGCTTAAAGTTTAAATATTTTAAATTCATATTTTTCTGTTGGACTCCAGGTTGTGCAACTTTTAGCATATCGTAGTCAATGGGTTAAGATTCAGCTTCGATTCCGTTGTCCGGCTGCAAAAAGTTTCTCAAACATGTCACATTATTGTGATTTCATTGTATATCGGTAGTTCTTGATTCGGTTGAGGGAGCAGTAGTACTCAATGGTGCTATTTTACATGTTATTGTCGGAACACACATACTAATTATCTCTCCCCTCGGTAGACGTCTTTCACTAGACAAGTGATTGTCCTCCTAACAGAACGTCGCATACCTTACCCGAGGCCGAAAATCGTTGCACTAGGAGCCCATCCAAGGCTCCTATATATTATCACCCAATCCCACTCATATGCATATCCAACCCACGTTTGAAACAATCGAGGGACCCCTCCTCCACCACATTATGTGGTAATTAGTTCCACAAGTCAACAACCGGTTTTTGTTGATTTGTGGAACCAATTGCCGCGTAACGTGATGGAGGTTGGGTCTCTCGATTGTTTCAAGCGTGGGTTGGACATGTATATGAGTGGGATTGGGTGGTTATAAATAGGAGCTGCCTCGTATGGGCCAATAGGCCATCTGCAGTTACCTTTGTTCTTATGTTCTTATAAATAGGAGCTGTCTCGTATGGGCCAATAGGCCTTCTGCAGTTACCGTTGTTCTTATGTTCCTATTGAGGGTTACAAGAGAGCTAATGGACATAACAAAGGGAATATTAATTGGGTATTAAAAGTATCATCACGATACAGAACTCGAAACATTGGGTATAAACTGGATAGGTTTATATTTCGGAAAAACCTGGGTAAATACTGGTTCGGTAACACGGTTGTTGATTTGTGGAATCAATTACTGCGTAACATAATAAGAGTAGGGTCCCTTGATTGTTTCAAGCGTAGGTTGGACATATATATGAATGAGATTAGGTGGTTTTAAATAGGAGCGGCCTCGTATGGGCCAATAGGTCTTCTACCGTTACCTTTATTCTTATTTTTTTGCAAAAGAACATAAAATAGATCACTTGCCTTGAAAACATAGATTAGTTCCTGATACTAAATAATATCCGAAATTTAAATCCAAAAGAGTTCAAATTTATGTGCAAATTTTCGAAGTAAGGTAATAGGTTTGTTTTTATAATTTGTATTCTAGAAACTTATTTTTAATTAATAACAAGTGAGGCAGCGTGAAGCAGCCAGCACATGTACCTCAATCTCCAGGCATGTCACGTCACCTCGTCCTAGCGCGACCTATATATTAACTTCCAAACAAGAGTTAGTTATTCATTTGCAGTTGGTTGCGTGTTGGAACAATTTCTACTGTCAGTCTGTCACACGTTCCGAGACAATGGATACCACTGCTGCAGATGATTATTTTCCTAGTCTTCCACTATCGATCTTAGTCGACGTAATGAACCTCGGTGAAGGATTTTCTGGCGACAAAATGTTAGAATTTATTGACAAATCAAAAGCCATTCTTAATGACTTGCATAATAACGATTCTACGATGTTATTCACTAGCAGCGTACAACTTGGAATTTTGTGCGCATTAACTCTCTCCATGCGTACGACGTCGGTCAAGATGACGGGGCAATGGGAAGATGTCCTTTGGGGAATTATTGACCTAGCACCATCTTGTGAGCCTGATAATGACATCAATTTAAGCGCACTCGAGTCTGTCGTGAAGCCCTGGATACTAACAATGTTCGCAGACCCAGAGATGTGCCCTAACCCGTACCTGCGTCTGAGAATGGTTCACTTAATCCACATTTGGCCAGAGACTTTCTTACAGGATGCCGCCTCGGGAATGCAAGCAGCTGCAGGCCTTGTGATCAACGGAAAATATATGGATCGCGATCATTTATGTACAGATGATGAAGCTCCAATATTACTTCATGAACTTAAAGATATGTTAGTCACCCTTGATGAATATGGCCACCTTGATGGTATTGGTGATGCAGCAGTTGACCAGTTAACAAGAATAAATGTCGGACCAGAAGTATCCTTACTCTACAATCTAATGAAGGTCTTAAAACAAATGGCGGAGGAATCCCTAAATTTAATAGGAAAGAAGAGGTTATATATGACCGAGCATGTTATTCATTTGTATATGGAGTTTGTCGATTTACGGAAACTCAGGAAGGCTTATCGAGCTCCTGGCCTGGCTAAGGTCGTTGCAGATACCCTAGTTGCCATAACAGTGTCATTTGTTACAATTGGCTTGACCTCAGAAGATATTGAAGGAAACAGATACAAGTTTTTTGCGGACCTCTTTGATAGTACTTACAAAAGCATACGTGAATCAGAAATATTTAGTTCGGTCTATCAGGTTCTGCGACTTGACCACGCACAGTATCTATCTTCCCTTGGGAAGAAGGCAGCCGATTCCAATATTTTCTTTCATCATTTCCCAGTGCCGTATCAGGAATCATCGGAGGAGGTCCCGGAAGAGTTCAGAGACAGCGTGACGCTGGCGGTGATGGAGGCGCCGGTGCTGCTGCACTCGTCCAAGATGGTGACAGACGAGTCGACGCTGATTCGCCTGCTACTGGAGTCCGGGCTGGACCCCTTCACGCGGTGTCCTCTAGACCAGGGCTCCTATAGTCGTCTTCCCCAACTCCAGGCGGACATCCTTGCATGGAAGGAAACTACCAAACTTGTGGAATAATATAATTGATAGACATATTCAACACTGAAAATATTCAAATCGCCTGCTATTTCTGCAGTTTAATTCTGACATGGTAATGAAGTTTACTGAATTTAAGAGAGGCCTCTGCACTAAATTTGTTCAATTTTTTTATATATCTTGTAACTTAAATATGAATGAGATGTTAAATTTTCTTTTAATAAATGTAAACAACAATTCATTAGGAGTTTATTCTCACCTGTTTTTTGGACAATAATTTTATCAATTTTTATATCCATTTGTTATGAAATTATCTGCCAGAATCATTGATGAAATTTATGAAAAAAATTAAATTTGGATCCCCAATAACGACTTATTGGAATTTTATTATACCTGCTTGAATCCATAATTACAAATTCTAATCATTGTCATGCTGAAATGTTCTTCGAACTGGAGATAAATGTAAAGCATATTTTTGCTCAATTGAAAGCCAAGGGTATGGAAGGGAAGGGCACTATCAGTGAGAAAACGTTGTTGTTGTTGTAGATTTAGCTATTCAGAACGAAATGACCATGTAGCAGGAGCTGTTGTGAGCCCGTAATTGAGTTCGGTTATTCGCGATAACTGATATTTGGGTCAAAGTATTAAATGGAGGTGGTGTTTCCCCCTTTTTCTGTTTTATTAACATTATATTAGTGGCGGATGTGGGTGCAGAATATTCACTAGTGAGTCCCATTCCTTAACAGCTTTTCTAATCATTGTAGTCGTTGTGGAATGTATGGCTACTGCAATGTCTCTGTATATTTTTTTCTCAGGCTTCAAACAGTATAACCCAGTTGCTTGTTCGTACCATATCGCAGTGGATCTTCCTTCCTCTACTTTGGGTCTCTGGCGACTTTTTATAGTTGGGCGTATTTTCTTCTTGATTTGCTCTGTGAAAAACTTGGAGGTATTTGAACCTGTACAACAGTAAGAGCAGTCGCAGTTTTTGCTAGTGTGTTTGCCTTTTCATTACGATCTATGCCAATGTAACTTGGTATCCAATCTAGGGTGATTAACAGTCTTAGATTATGGCTTCTTTTCCTATATGTTGGATTTCTGCGAGGAGTTGTATATTATCTCTGTGTTGACTGGATATGGAAAGTGCCACTATATAGCACTTGGAACGGGGGAGGGGGTCAGGATTTGGGATTGGACGGGAGGAAAGGTGAAAGGTGCCCAAACAGTTAGGCAGTTTAGGAAAAGGAAAGGTGCCCAACCAGTTGGACAGTTGGGGATTGGAGCAAATCAAGAGGAAAATACTCCCAACCATCAAGTGGCACAGAGCCAAAGTAGCAGAAGGAAGATCCACTGGGACTGATTAGGATTTAGCCATCCAAGAGATGCCAGGTGCCCGTAATTCTTTTCTAAATCTAATGTTACTCAATTTATACCCATTGCTACTAGACCACCCAGTACAGGATACGAGTATGTCATTATATTTCTTTGACTAATTGGCATTTCCAGCTTCCACCTGTATTCATTTGTTTGTATTTTTTTCCCTTTCACTTTACAAAAGCTTTTGATATGCACTTTGTCTATTCACAGCTGATGGTGGTGGGAGAAAGTAGCAAGTGAATATTGTTATTGAATATAGCCTGGTATTAGAATGACCTAGCCTGGCTTTAGCATTTCGGTCAAGATATAGGGAAAAACACTTAGACTAAAACTTAAAACTAATTGAGATCAAAACATAAATTGAATAATTTGTATTAATTATTAATAAATTTGATTAATACATCAAATAATTTGGGAATCTATCTGTTCTTTACACTCAGTATGTAGAACGGTCTCGTTTCAATGCCACAACTCGTCAAAATCGGCATGTTTCATACACATTCGTTCTTGGATAAAAATGTTCTTGTACCAGTAAATTAGTTCGTTGCATCTCCATTATCGTGCACGTGCGCTCTGAGAGCGTGCCAATACGCTCAATAGGCCTCAGGAATTGATTAAAGTATGCTTCCTAATTAGAAAACTTGAACTAGATATATATATATATATATATATATATATATATATATATATATATATATATATATATATATATATATATATATATATATATATATATATATATATATATATATATATATATATATATATATATATATATATATATCACTAAGAACTCTTTGACCCGGCCAGGATTCGAACCCATGCCGTCCAGGATCACCCCTAAACGTACACAGTACCGTGACCACCGCACCAATGATCGTTAGACGATATACTTGTTGTTATTGTTATAAACAGCCTCCTGGTGCTTCGGTGCTCATTAACTCTTTAATAATTGTAAACAAAGCCGCCAAAGATTGAGAAAAGATGTACAGGTTCGTAAGTGCTTGCGGAATTGCTTCATGAATCCGGGAAATATACAGTACTTGTTAAGCTCAACGAATGACCAACGCTGTCGTCAAAGTCAGCGTTGATACTTATTGAGTATATGTTGAAAAACAAGTGGTGTGTGTAGAGAAACACTAAATTGAGAGTAGACATTATTCCAGATAACTTACCATCAGTAGTTCGTGAATATTTGTACATTCAGAGGTCTAGCTGCTTATATGAGGAGACGAAGAGCGAGATCAACGCGGCCTCAGACCAGTGTGGCTTAAAGTTTAAATATTTTAAATTCATATTTTTCTGTTGGACTCCAGGTTGTGCAACTTTTAGCATATCGTAGTCAATGGGTTAAGATTCAGCTTCGATTCCGTTGTCCGGCTGCAAAAAGGTTTCTCAAACATGTCACATTATTGTGATTTCATTGTATATCGGTAGTTCTTGATTCGGTTGAGGGAGCAGTAGTACTCAATGGTGCTATTTTACATGTTATTGTCGGAACACACATACTAATTATCTCTCCCCTCGGTAGACGTCTTTCACTAGACAAGTGATTGTCCTCCTAACAGAACGTCGCATACCTTACCCGAGGCCGAAAATCGTTGCACTAGGAGCCCATCCAAGGCTCCTATATATTATCACCCAATCCCACTCATATGCATATCCAACCCACGTTTGAAACAATCGAGGGACCCCTCCTCCACCACATTATGTGGTAATTAGTTCCACAAGTCAACAACCGGTTTTTGTTGATTTGTGGAACCAATTGCCGCGTAACGTGATGGAGGTTGGGTCTCTCGATTGTTTCAAGCGTGGGTTGGACATGTATATGAGTGGGATTGGGTGGTTATAAATAGGAGCTGCCTCGTATGGGCCAATAGGCCATCTGCAGTTACCTTTGTTCTTATGTTCTTATAAATAGGAGCTGTCTCGTATGGGCCAATAGGCCTTCTGCAGTTACCGTTGTTCTTATGTTCCTATGAGGGTTACAAGAGAGCTAATGGACATAACAAAGGGAATATTAATTGGGTATTAAAAGTATCATCACGATACAGAACTCGAAACATTGGGTAATAAACTGGATAGGTTTATATTTCGGAAAAACCTGGGTAAATACTGGTTCGGTAACACGGTTGTTGATTTGTGGAATCAATTACTGCGTAACATAATAAGAGTAGGGTCCCTTGATTGTTTCAAGCGTAGGTTGGACATATATATGAATGAGATTAGGTGGTTTTAAATAGGAGCGGCCTCGTATGGGCCAATAGGTCTTCTACCGTTACCTTTATTCTTATTTTTTTTGCAAAAGAACATAAAATAGATCACTTGCCTTGAAAACATAGATTAGTTCCTGATACTAAATAATATCCGAAATTTAAATCCAAAAGAGTTCAAATTTATGTGCAAATTTTCGAAGTAAGGTAATAGGTTTGTTTTATAATTTGTATTCTAGAAACTTATTTTTAATTAATAACAAGTGAGGCAGCGTGAAGCAGCCAGCACATGTACCTCAATCTCCAGGCATGTCACGTCACCTCGTCCTAGCGCGACCTATATATTAACTTCCAAACAAGAGTTAGTTATTCATTTGCAGTTGGTTGCGTGTTGGAACAATTTCTACTGTCAGTCTGTCACACGTTCCGAGACAATGGATACCACTGCTGCAGATGATTATTTTCCTAGTCTTCCACTATCGATCTTAGTCGACGTAATGAACCTCGGTGAAGGATTTTCTGGCGACAAAATGTTAGAATTTATTGACAAATCAAAAGCCATTCTTAATGACTTGCATAATAACGATTCTACGATGTTATTCACTAGCAGCGTACAACTTGGAATTTTGTGCGCATTAACTCTCTCCATGCGTACGACGGTCGGTCAAGATGACGGGGCAATGGGAAGATGTCCTTTTGGGGAATTATTGACCTAGCACCATCTTGTGAGCCTGATAATGACATCAATTTAAGCGCACTCGAGTCTGTCGTGAAGCCCTGGATACTAACAATGTTCGCAGACCCAGAGATGTGCCCTAACCCGTACCTGCGTCTGAGAATGGTTCACTTAATCCACATTTGGCCAGAGACTTTCTTACAGGATGCCGCCTCGGGAATGCAAGCAGCTGCAGGCCTTGTGATCAACGGAAAATATATGGATCGCGATCATTTATGTACAGATGATGAAGCTCCAATATTACTTCATGAACTTAAAGATATGTTAGTCACCCTTGATGAATATGGCCACCTTGATGGTATTGGTGATGCAGCAGTTGACCAGTTAACAAGAATAAATGTCGGACCAGAAGTATCCTTACTCTACAATCTAATGAAGGTCTTAAAACAAATGGCGGAGGAATCCCTAAATTTAATAGGAAAGAAGAGGTTATATATGACCGAGCATGTTATTCATTTGTATATGGAGTTTGTCGATTTACGGAAACTCAGGAAGGCTTATA
>NW_027189243.1:280810-319698 GCF_040958095.1 Procambarus clarkii
TGCAGTTTTCAAAATGTCTGAAATGTCCGAAATTTGACTCCTGAGCGTGATTTTTGAGCCGAATTCAGACTCTCTGCACCTATTTTCATTTTCAAATTACGAATTTTTATACCGAAAATATGACAATTACTGAAAACGGCGATGGGTCATATTTTGCCCAAACCCCCCTGCAGTTTTCAAAATGTCTGAAATGTCCGAAGTTTTACTCCTGAGCGTGATTTTTGAGCCGAATTCTGACACTCTGCACCTATTTTCATTTTCAAATTACGACTTTTTATACCGAAAATATGCCAATTACTGAAAACGGCGATGGGTCATATTTTGCCCAAACCCCCCTGCAGTTTTCAAAATGTCTGAAATGTCCGAAATTTGACTCCTGAGCGTGATTTTTGAGCCGAATTCTGACTCTCTGCACCTATTTTCATTTTCAAATTACGACTTTTTATACCGAAAATATGCCAATTACTGAAAACGGCGATGGGTCATATTTTGCCCAAACCCCCCTGCTGTTTTCAAAATGTCTGAAATGTCCAAAATTTGACTCCTTAGCGTGATTTTTGAGCCGAATTCTGACTCTCTGCACCTATTTTCATTTTCAAATTACGAATTTTATATAGAAAATATGCCAATTACTGAAAACGACGATGGGTCATATTTTGCCAAAACCCCCCTGCAGTTTTCAAAATGTCTGAAATGTCCGAAATTTGACTCCTGAGCGTGATTTTTGAGCCGAATTCTGACTCTCTGCACCTATTTTCATTTTCAAATTACGACTTTTTATACCGAAAATATGCCAATTACTGAAAACGGCGATGGGTCATATTTTGCCCAAACCCCCCTGCAGTTTTCAAAATGTCTGAAATGTCCGAAATTTGACTCCTGAGCGTGATTTTTGAGCCGAATTCTGACTCTCTGCACCTTTTTTCATTTTCAAATTACGACTTTTTATACCGAAAATATGCCAATTACTGAAAACGGCGATGGGTCATATTTTGCCCAAACCCCCCTGCAGTTTTCAGAATGTCTGAAATGTCCGAAATTTGACTCCTGAGCAAGATTTGTGAGCCGAATTCTGACTCTCTGCACCTATTTTCATTTTCAAATTACGACTTTTTATACCCAAAATGTGACAATTACTGAAAACGGCGATGGGTCATATTTGGCCCAAACCCCCCTGCAGTTTTCAAAATGTCTGAAATGTCCGAAATTTGACTCCTGAGCGTGATTTTTGAGCCGAATTCTGACTCTCTGCACCTATTTTCATTTTTAAATTACGAATTTTATACCGAAATTATGCCAATTACTGAAAACGGCAATGGGTCATATTTTGCTCAAACCCCCTGCAGTTTTCAGAATGTCTGAAATGTCTGAAATTTGACTCCTGAGCGTGATTTTTGAGCCGAATTCTGACTCTCTGCACCTATTTTCATTTTCAAATTACGACTTTTTAAACCGAAAATATGCCAATTACTGAAAACGGCGATGGGTCATATTTTGCCCAAACCCCTCTGCAGTTTTCAGAATGTCTGAAATGTCCGAAATTTGACTCCTGAGCAAGATTTGTGAGCCGAATTCTGACTCTCTGCACCTATTTTCATTTTCAAATTACGAATTTTTATACCCAAAATGTGACAATTACTGAAAACGGCGATGGGTCATATTTTGCCCAAACCCCCTTGCAGTTTTCAAAATGTCTGAAATGTCCGAAATTTGACTCCTGAGCGTGATTTTTGAGCCGAATTCTGGCTCTCTGCACCTATTTTCATTTTCAAATTACGACTTTTTATACCGAAAATATGCCAATTACTGAAAACGGCGATGGGTCATATTTTGCCAAAACCCCCCTGCAGTTTTCAAAATGTCTGAAATGTCCGAAATTTGACTCCTGAGCGTGATTTTTGAGCCGAATTCTGACTCTCTGCACCTATTTTCATTTTCAAATTACGACTTTTTATACCGAAAATTTGCCAATTACTGAAAACGGCGATGGGTCATATTTTGCCCAAACCCCCCTGCAGTTTTCAAAATGTCTGAAATGTCCGAAATTTGACTCCTGAGCGTGTTTTTTGCGCCGAATTCTGACTCTCTGCACCTATTTTCATTTTAAAATTACGACTTTTTATACCGAAAATATGCCAATTACTGAAAACGGCGATGGGTCATATTTTGGCCAAACCCCCCTGCAGTCTTCAAAATGTCTGAAATGTCCGAAATTAGACTCCTGAGCTTGATTTTTGAGCCGAATTCTGACTCTCTGCACCTATTTACATTTTCAAATTACTACTTTTTATACCGAAAATTTGCCAATTACTGAAAACGGCGATGGGTCATATTTTGCCCAAACCCCCCTGCAGTTTTCAAAATGTCTGAAATGTCCGAAGTTTTACTCCTGAGCGTGATTTTTGAACCGAATTCTGACTCTCTGCACCTATTTACATTTTCAAATTACGACTTTTTATACCGAAAATATGCCAATTACTGAAAACGGCGATGGGTCATATTTTGCCCAAACCCCCCTGCAGTTTTCAAAATGTCTGAAATGTCCAAAATTTGACTCCTGAGCGTGATTTTTGAGCCGAATTCTGACTCTCTGCACCTATTTTCATTTTCAAATTACGACTTTTTATACCGAAAATATGCCAATTACTGAAAACGGCGATGGGTCATATTTTGCCCAAACCCCCCTGCAGTTTTCAAAATGTCTGAAATGTCCGAAATTTGACTCCTGAGCGTGTTTTTTGCGCCGAATTCTGACTCTCTGCACCTATTTTCATTTTAAAATTACGACTTTTTATACCGAAAATATGCCAATTACTGAAAACGGCGATGGGTCATATTTTGGCCAAACCCCCCTGCAGTCTTCAAAATGTCTGAAATGTCCGAAATTAGACTCCTGAGCTTGATTTTTGAGCCGAATTCTGACTCTCTGCACCTATTTACATTTTCAAATTACTACTTTTTATACCGAAAATTTGCCAATTACTGAAAACGGCGATGGGTCATATTTTGCCCAAACCCCCCTGCAGTTTTCAAAATGTCTGAAATGTCCGAAGTTTTACTCCTGAGCGTGATTTTTGAACCGAATTCTGACTCTCTGCACCTATTTTCATTTTCAAATTACGACTTTTTATACCGAAAATATGCCAATTACTGAAAACGGCGATGGGTCATATTTTGCCCAAACCCCCCTGCAGTTTTCAAAATGTCTGAAATGTCCAAAATTTGACTCCTGAGCGTGATTTTTGAGCCGAATTCTGACTCTCTGCACCTATTTTCATTTTCAAATTACGACTTTTTATACCGAAAATATGCCAATTACTGAAAACGGCGATGGGTCATATTTTGCCCAAACCCCCCTGCAGTTTTCAAAATGTCTGAAATGTCCGAAATTTGACTCCTGAGCGTGATTTTTGAGCCGAATTCTGGCTCTCTGCACCTATTTTCATTTTCAAATTACGACTTTTTATACCGAAAATATGCCAATTACTGAAAACGGCGATGGGTCATATTTTGCCAAAACCCCCCTGCAGTTTTCAAAATGTCTGAAATGTCCGAAATTTGACTCCTGAGCGTGATTTTTGAGCCGAATTCTGACTCTCTGCACCTATTTTCATTTTCAAATTACGACTTTTTATACCGAAAATTTGCCAATTACTGAAAACGGCGATGGGTCATATTTTGCCCAAACCCCCCTGCAGTTTTCAAAATATCTGAAATGTCCGAAATTTGACTCCTGAGCGTGTTTTTTGCGCCGAATTCTGACTCTCTGCACCTATTTTCATTTTAAAATTACGACTTTTTATACCGAAAATATGCCAATTACTGAAAACGGCGATGGGTCATATTTTGGCCAAACCCCCCTGCAGTCTTCAAAATGTCTGAAATGTCCGAAATTAGACTCCTGAGCTTGATTTTTGAGCCGAATTCTGACTCTCTGCACCTATTTACATTTTCAAATTACTACTTTTTATACCGAAAATTTGCCAATTACTGAAAACGGCGATGGGTCATATTTTGCCCAAACCCCCCTGCAGTTTTCAAAATGTCTGAAATGTCCGAAGTTTTACTCCTGAGCGTGATTTTTGAACCGAATTCTGACTCTCTGCACCTATTTACATTTTCAAATTACGACTTTTTATACCGAAAATATGCCAATTACTGAAAACGGCGATGGGTCATATTTTGCCCAAACCCCCCTGCAGTTTTCAAAATGTCTGAAATGTCCAAAATTTGACTCCTGAGCGTGATTTTTGAGCCGAATTCTGACTCTCTGCACCTATTTTCATTTTCAAATTACGACTTTTTATACCGAAAATATGCCAATTACTGAAAACGGCGATGGGTCATATTTTGCCCAAACCCCCCTGCAGTTTTCAAAATGTCTGAAATGTCCGAAATTTGACTCCTGAGCGTGTTTTTTGCGCCGAATTCTGACTCTCTGCACCTATTTTCATTTTAAAATTACGACTTTTTATACCGAAAATATGCCAATTACTGAAAACGGCGATGGGTCATATTTTGGCCAAACCCCCCTGCAGTCTTCAAAATGTCTGAAATGTCCGAAATTAGACTCCTGAGCTTGATTTTTGAGCCGAATTCTGACTCTCTGCACCTATTTACATTTTCAAATTACTACTTTTTATACCGAAAATTTGCCAATTACTGAAAACGGCGATGGGTCATATTTTGCCCAAACCCCCCTGCAGTTTTCAAAATGTCTGAAATGTCCGAAGTTTTACTCCTGAGCGTGATTTTTGAACCGAATTCTGACTCTCTGCACCTATTTTCATTTTCAAATTACGACTTTTTATACCGAAAATATGCCAATTACTGAAAACGGCGATGGGTCATATTTTGCCCAAACCCCCCTGCAGTTTTCAAAATGTCTGAAATGTCCAAAATTTGACTCCTGAGCGTGATTTTTGAGCCGAATTCTGACTCTCTGCACCTATTTTCATTTTCAAATTACGACTTTTTATACCGAAAATATGCCAATTACTGAAAACGGCGATGGGTCATATTTTGCCCAAACCCCCCTGCAGTTTTCAAAATGTCTCAAATGTCCGAAATTTGACTCCTGAGCGTGATTTTTGAGCCGAATTCTGACTCTCTGCACCTATTTTCATTTTCAAATTACGAATTTTTATACCGAAAATATGACAATTACTGAAAACGGCGATGGGTCATATTTTGCCCAAACCCCCCTGCAGTTTTCAAAATGTCTGAAATGTCCGAAGTTTTACTCCTGAGCGTGATTTTTGAGCCGAATTCTGACACTCTGCACCTATTTTCATTTTCAAATTACGACTTTTTATACCGAAAATATGCCAATTACTGAAAACGGCGATGGGTCATATTTTGCCCAACCCCCCCTGCAGTTTTCAAAATGTCTGAAATGTCCGAAATTTGACTCCTGAGCGTGATTTTTGAGCCGAATTCTGACTCTCTGCACCTATTTTCATTTTCAAATTACGACT
Source organism: Procambarus clarkii (assembly GCF_040958095.1). NCBI lineage: Eukaryota > Metazoa > Arthropoda > Malacostraca > Decapoda > Cambaridae > Procambarus > Procambarus clarkii. Next base: position 286,288 of record NW_027189243.1, read on the forward strand.
TTTTATACCGAAAATATGCCAATTACTGAAAACGGCGATGGGTCATATTTTGCCCAAACCCCCCTGCTGTTTTCAAAATGTCTGAAATGTCCAAAATTTGACTCCTTAGCGTGATTTTTGAGCCGAATTCTGACTCTCTGCACCTATTTTCATTTTCAAATTACGAATTTTATATAGAAAATATGCCAATTACTGAAAACGACGATGGGTCATATTTTGCCAAAACCCCCCTGCAGTTTTCAAAATGTCTGAAATGTCCGAAATTTGACTCCTGAGCGTGATTTTTGAGCCGAATTCTGACTCTCTGCACCTATTTTCATTTTCAAATTACGACTTTTTATACCGAAAATATGCCAATTACTGAAAACGGCGATGGGTCATATTTTGCCCAAACCCCCCTGCAGTTTTCAAAATGTCTGAAATGTCCGAAATTTGACTCCTGAGCGTGATTTTTGAGCCGAATTCTGACTCTCTGCACCTTTTTTCATTTTCAAATTACGACTTTTTATACCGAAAATATGCCAATTACTGAAAACGGCGATGGGTCATATTTTGCCCAAACCCCCCTGCAGTTTTCAGAATGTCTGAAATGTCCGAAATTTGACTCCTGAGCAAGATTTGTGAGCCGAATTCTGACTCTCTGCACCTATTTTCATTTTCAAATTACGACTTTTTATACCCAAAATGTGACAATTACTGAAAACGGCGATGGGTCATATTTGGCCCAAACCCCCCTGCAGTTTTCAAAATGTCTGAAATGTCCGAAATTTGACTCCTGAGCGTGATTTTTGAGCCGAATTCTGACTCTCTGCACCTATTTTCATTTTTAAATTACGAATTTTAAACCGAAATTATGCCAATTACTGAAAACGGCAATGGGTCATATTTTGCTCAAACCCCCTGCAGTTTTCAGAATGTCTGAAATGTCTGAAATTTGACTCCTGAGCGTGATTTTTGAGCCGAATTCTGACTCTCTGCACCTATTTTCATTTTCAAATTACGACTTTTTAAACCGAAAATATGCCAATTACTGAAAACGGCGATGGGTCATATTTTGCCCAAACCCCTCTGCAGTTTTCAGAATGTCTGAAATGTCCGAAATTTGACTCCTGAGCGTGATTTGTGAGCCGAATTCTGACTCTCTGCACCTATTTTCATTTTCAAATTACGAATTTTTATACCCAAAATGTGACAATTACTGAAAACAGCGATGGGTCATATTTTGCCCAAACCCCCTTGCAGTTTTCAAAATGTCTGAAATGTCCGAAATTTGACTCCTGAGCGTGATTTTTGAGCCGAATTCTGGCTCTCTGCACCTATTTTCATTTTCAAATTACGACTTTTTATACCGAAAATATGCCAATTACTGAAAACGGCGATGGGTCATATTTTGCCCAAACCCCCCTGCAGTTTCCAAAATGTCTGAAATGTCCGAATTTGACTCCTGAGCGTAATTTTTTAGCCAAATTCTGACTCTCTGCACCTATTTTCATTTTTAAATTACGACTTTTTATACCGAAATTATGCCAATTACTGAAAACGGCAATGGGTCATATTTTGCTCAAACCCCCCCTGCAGTTTAGAATGTCTGAAATGTCTGAAATTTGACTCCTGAGCGTGATTTTTGAGCCGAATACTGACTCTCTGCACCTATTTACATTTTCAAATTACTAATTTTAATACCGAAAATATGCCAATTACTGAAAACGGCGATGGGTCATATTATGCCCAAACCCCCCTGCAGTTTTCAAAATGTCTGAAATGTCTGAAATTTGACTCCTGAGCGTGATTTTTGAGCCGAATTCTGACTCTCTGCACCTATTTTCATTTTCAAATTACGACTTTTTATACTGAAAATATGCCAATTACTGAAAACTGCGATGGGTCATATTTTGCCCAAACCCCCCTGCAGTTTTCAAAATGTCTGAAATGTCCGAAATTTGACTCCTGAGCGTGATTTTTGAGCCGAATTCTGACTCTCTGCACCTATTTTCATTTTCAAATTACAAATTTTTATACCGAAAATATGCCAATTACCGAAAACGGCGATGGGTCATATTTTGCCCAAACCCCTCTGCAGTTTTCAAAATGTCTGAAGCGTTCGAAATTTGACTCCTGATCGTGATTTTTGAGCCGAATTCTGACTCTCTGCACCTATTTTCATTTTCAAATTACGAATTTTTATACCGAAAATATGCCAATTACTGAAAACGGCGATGGGTCATATTTAGCCCAAACCCCCCTGCAGTTTTCAAAATGTCTGAAATGTCCGAGATTTGACTCCTGAGCGTGATTTTTGCGCCGAATTCTGACTCTCTGCACCTATTTTCATTTTCAAATTACGACTTTTTATACCGAAAATATGCCAATTACTGAATACGGCGATGGGTCATATTTTGTCCAAACCCCCCTGCAGTTTTCAAAATGTCTGAAATGTCCGAAATTTGACTCCTGAGCTTGATTTTTGACCCGAATTCCGACTCTATGCATCTATTTACATTTTCAAATTACTACTTTTAATACCGAAAATATGCCAAATACTGAAAACGGCGATGGGTCATATTTTGCCCAAACCCCCCTGCAGTTTTCAAAATGTCTGAAATGTCCGAAATTTGACTCCTGAGCGTGATTTTTGAGCCGAATTCTGACTCTCTGCACCTATTTTCATTTTCAAATTACGACTTTTTATACCGAAAATATGTCAATTACCGAAAACGGCGATGGGTCATATTTTGCCCAAACCCCCCTGCAGTTTTCAAAATGTCTGAAACGTTCGATATTTGACTCCTGATCGTGATTTTTGAGCCGAATTCTGACTCTCTGCACCTATTTTCATTTTCAAATTACGACTTTTTATACCGAAATTATGCCAATTACTGAAAACTGCGATGGATCATATTTTGCCCAAACCCCCCTGCAGTTTTCAAAATGTCTGAAATGTCCGAAATTTGACTCCTGAGCGTGATTTTTGAGCCGAATTCAGACTCTCTGCACCTATTTTCATTTTCAAATTACGAATTTTTATACCGAAAATATGACAATTACTGAAAACGGCGATGGGTCATATTTTGCCCAAACCCCCCTGCAGTTTTCAAAATGTCTGAAATGTCCGAAGTTTTACTCCTGAGCGTGATTTTTGAGCCGAATTCTGACACTCTGCACCTATTTTCATTTTCAAATTACGACTTTTTATACCGAAAATATGCCAATTACTGAAAACGGCGATGGGTCATATTTTGCCCAAACCCCCCTGCAGTTTTCAAAATGTCTGAAATGTCCGAAATTTGACTCCTGAGCGTGATTTTTGAGCCGAATTCTGACTCTCTGCACCTATTTTCATTTTCAAATTACGACTTTTTATACCGAAAATATGCCAATTACTGAAAACGGCGATGGGTCATATTTTGCCCAAACCCCCCTGCTGTTTTCAAAATGTCTGAAATGTCCAAAATTTGACTCCTTAGCGTGATTTTTGAGCCGAATTCTGACTCTCTGCACCTATTTTCATTTTCAAATTACGAATTTTATATAGAAAATATGCCAATTACTGAAAACGACGATGGGTCATATTTTGCCAAAACCCCCCTGCAGTTTTCAAAATGTCTGAAATGTCCGAAATTTGACTCCTGAGCGTGATTTTTGAGCCGAATTCTGACTCTCTGCACCTATTTTCATTTTCAAATTACGACTTTTTATACCGAAAATATGCCAATTACTGAAAACGGCGATGGGTCATATTTTGCCCAAACCCCCCTGCAGTTTTCAAAATGTCTGAAATGTCCGAAATTTGACTCCTGAGCGTGATTTTTGAGCCGAATTCTGACTCTCTGCACCTTTTTTCATTTTCAAATTACGACTTTTTATACCGAAAATATGCCAATTACTGAAAACGGCGATGGGTCATATTTTGCCCAAACCCCCCTGCAGTTTTCAGAATGTCTGAAATGTCCGAAATTTGACTCCTGAGCAAGATTTGTGAGCCGAATTCTGACTCTCTGCACCTATTTTCATTTTCAAATTACGACTTTTTATACCCAAAATGTGACAATTACTGAAAACGGCGATGGGTCATATTTGGCCCAAACCCCCCTGCAGTTTTCAAAATGTCTGAAATGTCCGAAATTTGACTCCTGAGCGTGATTTTTGAGCCGAATTCTGACTCTCTGCACCTATTTTCATTTTTAAATTACGAATTTTATACCGAAATTATGCCAATTACTGAAAACGGCAATGGGTCATATTTTGCTCAAACCCCCTGCAGTTTTCAGAATGTCTGAAATGTCTGAAATTTGACTCCTGAGCGTGATTTTTGAGCCGAATTCTGACTCTCTGCACCTATTTTCATTTTCAAATTACGACTTTTTAAACCGAAAATATGCCAATTACTGAAAACAGCGATGGGTCATATTTTGCCCAAACCCCTCTGCAGTTTTCAGAATGTCTGAAATGTCCGAAATTTGACTCCTGAGCAAGATTTGTGAGCCGAATTCTGACTCTCTGCACCTATTTTCATTTTCAAATTACGAATTTTTATACCCAAAATGTGACAATTACTGAAAACGGCGATGGGTCATATTTTGCCCAAACCCCCTTGCAGTTTTCAAAATGTCTGAAATGTCCGAAATTTGACTCCTGAGCGTGATTTTTGAGCCGAATTCTGGCTCTCTGCACCTATTTTCATTTTCAAATTACGACTTTTTATACCGAAAATATGCCAATTACTGAAAACGGCAATGGGTCATATTTTGCCAAAACCCCCCTGCAGTTTTCAAAATGTCTGAAATGTCCGAAATTTGACTCCTGAGCGTGATTTTTGAGCCGAATTCTGACTCTCTGCACCTATTTTCATTTTCAAATTACGACTTTTTATACCGAAAATATGCCAATTACCGAAAACGGCGATGGGTCATATTTTGCACAAACCCCTCTGCAGTTTTCAAAATGTCTGAAGCGTTCGAAATTTGACTCCTGATCGTGATTTTTGAGCCGAATTCTGACTCTCTGCACCTATTTTCATTTTCAAATTACGAATTTTTATACCGAAAATATGCCAATTACTGAAAACGGCGATGGGTCATATTTTGCCCAAACCCCCCTGCAGTTTCCAAAATGACTGAAATGTCCGAAATTTGACTCCTGAGCGTAATTTTTGAGCCAAATTCTGACTCTCTGCACCTATTTTCATTTTTAAATTACGACTTTTTATACCGAAATTATGCCAATTACTGAAAACGGCAATGGGTCATATTTTGCTCAAACCCCCCCTGCAGTTTTCAGAATGTCTGAAATGTCTGAAATTTGACTCCTGAGCGTGATTTTTGAGCCGAATACTGACTCTCTGCACCAATTTTCATTTTCAAATTACGACTTTTTATACCGAAAATATGCCAATTACTGAAAACGGCGATGAGTCATATTTTGCCCAAACCCCCCTGCAGTTTTCAAAATATCTGAAATGTCCGAAATTTGAATCCTGAGTGTGATTTTTGAGCCGAATTCTGACTCTCTGCACCTATTTTCATTTTCAAATTACGACTTTTTATACCGAAAATATGCCAATTACTGAAAACGGCGATGGGTCATATTTTGGCCAAACCCCCCTGCAGTTTTCAAAATGTCTGAAATGTCCAAAATTTGACTCCTGAGCTTGATTTTTGAGCCGAATTCTGACTCTCTGCACCTATTTACATTTTCAAATTACTAATTTTAGTACCGAAAATATGCCAATTACTGAAAACGGCGATGGGTCTTATTATGCCCAAACCACCCTGCAGTTTTCAAAATGTCTGAAATGTCTGAAATTTGACTCCTGAGCGTGATTTTTGAGCCGAATTCTGACTCTCTGCACCTATTTTCATTTTCAAATTACGACTTTTTATACTGAAAATATGCCAATTACTGAAAACTGCGATGGGTCATATTTTGCCCAAACCCCCCTGCAGTTTTCAAAATGTCTGAAATGTCCAAAATTTTACTCCTGAGCGTGATTTTTGAGCCGAATTCTGACTCTCTGCACCTTTTTTCATTTTCAAATTACGACTTTTTATACCGAAAATATGCCAATTACTGAAAACGGCGATGGGTCATATTTTGCCCAAACCCCCCTGCAGTTTTCAGAATGTCTGAAATGTCCGAAATTTGACTCCTGAGCAAGATTTGTGAGCCGAATTCTGACTCTCTGCACCTATTTTCATTTTCAAATTACGACTTTTTATACCCAAAATGTGACAATTACTGAAAACGGCGATGGGTCATATTTGGCCCAAACCCCCCTGCAGTTTTCAAAATGTCTGAAATGTCCGAAATTTGACTCCTGAGCGTGATTTTTGAGCCGAATTCTGACTCTCTGCACCTATTTTCATTTTTAAATTACGAATTTTATACCGAAATTATGCCAATTACTGAAAACGGCAATGGGTCATATTTTGCTCAAACCCCCTGCAGTTTTCAGAATGTCTGAAATGTCTGAAATTTGACTCCTGAGCGTGATTTTTTAGCCGAATTCTGACTCTCTGCACCTATTTTCATTTTCAAATTACGACTTTTTAAACCGAAAATATGCCAATTACTGAAAACGGCGATGGGTCATATTTTGCCCAAACCCCTCTGCAGTTTTCAGAATGTCTGAAATGTCCGAAATTTGACTCCTGAGCAAGATTTGTGAGCCGAATTCTGACTCTCTGCACCTATTTTCATTATCAAATTACGAATTTTTATACCCAAAATGTGACAATTACTGAAAACGGCGATGGGTCATATTTTGCCCAAACCCCCTTGCAGTTTTCAAAATGTCTGAAATGTCCGAAATTTGACTCCTGAGCGTGATTTTTGAGCCGAATTCTGGCTCTCTGCACCTATTTTCATTTTCAAATTACGACTTTTTATACCGAAAATATGCCAATTACTGAAAACGGCGATGGGTCATATTTTGCCAAAACCCCCCTGCAGTTTTCAAAATGTCTGAAATGTCCGGAGTTTGACTCCTGAGCGTGATTTTTGAGCCGAATTCTGACTCTCTGCACCTATTTTCATTTTCAAATTACGACTTTTTATACCGAAAATATGCCAATTACTGAAAACGGCGATGGGTCATATTTTGCCCAACCCCCCCTGCAGTTTTCAAAATGTCTGAAATGTCCGAAATTTGACTCCTGAGCGTAATTTTTGAGCCGAATTCTGACTCTCTGTACCTACTTTCATTTTCAAATTACGACTTTTTATACCCAAAATGTGACAATTACTGAAAACGGCGATGGGTCATATTTTGCCCAAACCCCCCTGCAGTTTCCAAAATGTCTGAAATGTCCGAAATTTGACTCCTGAGCGTAATTTTTGAGCCAAATTCTGACTCTCTGCACCTATTTTCATTTTTAAATTACGACTTTTTATACCGAAATTATGCCAATTACTGAAAACGGCAATGGGTCATATTTTGCTCAAACCCCCCCTGCAGTTTTCAGAATGTCTGAAATGTCTGAAATGTGACTCCTGAGCGTGATTTTTGAGCCGAATACTGACTCTCTGCACCAATTTTCATTTTCAAATTACGACTTTTTATACCGAAAATATGCCAATTACTGAAAACGGCGATGAGTCATATTTTGCCCAAACCCCCCTGCAGTTTTCAAAATATCTGAAATGTCCGAAATTTGAATCCTGAGTGTGATTTTTGAGCCGAATTCTGACTCTCTGCACCTATTTTCATTTTCAAATTACGACTTTTTATACCGAAAATATGCCAATTACTGAAAACGGCGATGGGTCATATTTTGGCCAAACCCCCCTGCAGTTTTCAAAATGTCTGAAATGTCCAAAATTTGACTCCTGAGCTTGATTTTTGAGCCGAATTCTGACTCTCTGCACCTATTTACATTTTCAAATTACTAATTTTAATACCGAAAATATGCCAATTACTGAAAACGGCGATGGGTCATATTATGCCCAAACCCCCCTGCAGTTTTCAAAATGTCTGAAATGTCTGAAATTTGACTCCTGAGCGTGATTTTTGAGCCGAATTCTGACTCTCTGCACCTATTTTCATTTTCAAATTACGACTTTTTATACTGAAAATATGCCAATCACTGAAAACTGCGATGGGTCATATTTTGCCCAAACCCCCCTGCAGTTTTCAAAATGTCTGAAATGTCCGAAATTTGACTCCTGAGCGTGATTTTTGAGCCGAATTCTGACTCTCTGCACCTATTTTCATTTTCAAATTACGACTTTTTATACCGAAAATATGCCAATTACCGAAAACGGCGATGGGTCATATTTTGCCCAAACCCCTCTGCAGTTTTCAAAATGTCTGAAGCGTTCGAAATTTGACTCCTGATCGTGATTTTTGAGCCGAATTCTGACTCTCTGCACCTATTTTCATTTTCAAATTACGAATTTTTATACCGAAAATATGCCAATTACTGAAAACGGCGATGGGTCATATTTAGCCCAAACCCCCCTGCAGTTTTCAAAATGTCTGAAATGTCCGAAATTTGACTCCTGAGCGTGATTTTTGCGCCGAATTCTGACTCTCTGCACCTATTTTCATTTTCAAATTACGACTTTTTATACCGAAAATATGCCAATTACTGAATACGGCGATGGGTCATATTTTGGCCAAACCCCCCTGCAGTTTTCAAAATGTCTGAAATGTCCGAAATTTGACTCCTGAGCTTGATTTTTGACCCGAATTCCGACTCTATGCATCTATTTACATTTTCAAATTACTACTTTTAATACCGAAAATATGCCAAATACTGAAAACGGCGATGGGTCATATTTTGCCCAAACCCCCCTGCAGTTTTCAAAATGTCTGAAATGTCCGAAATTTGACTCCTGAGCGTGATTTTTGAGCCGAATTCTGACTCTCTGCACCTATTTTCATTTTCAAATTACGACTTTTTATACCGAAAATATGTCAATTACCTGAAAACGGCGATGGGTCATATTTTGCCCAAACCCCCCTGCAGTTTTCAAAATGTCTGAAACGTTCGATATTTGACTCCTGATCGTGATTTTTGAGCCGAATTCTGACTCTCTGCACCTATTTTCATTTTCAAATTACGACTTTTTATACCGAAATTATGCCAATTACTGAAAACTGCGATGGATCATATTTTGCCCAAACCCCCCTGCAGTTTTCAAAATGTCTGAAATGTCCGAAATTTGACTCCTGAGCGTGTTTTTTGCGCCGAATTCTGACTCTCTGCACCTATTTTCATTTTAAAATTACGAATTTTTATACCGAAAATATGCCAATTACTGAAAACGGCGATGGGTCATATTTTGGCCAAACCCCCCTGCAGTCTTCAAAATGTCTGAAATGTCCGAAATTAGACTCCTGAGCTTGATTTTTGAGCCGAATTCTGACTCTCTGCACCTATTTACATTTTCAAATTACTACTTTTTATACCGAAAATTTGCCAATTACTGAAAACGGCGATGGGTCATATTTTGCCCAAACCCCCCTGCAGTTTTCAAAATGTCTGAAATGTCCGAAATTTGATTTCCTGAGCGTGATTTTTGAGCCGAATTCTGACTCTCTGCACCTATTTTCATTTTCAAATTACGACTTTTTATACCGAAAATATGCCAATTACTGAAAACGGCGATGGGTCATATTTTGCCCAAACCCCCCTGCAGTTTTCAAAACATCTGAATAGTCCGAAATTTGACTCCTGAGCGTGATTTTTGAACCGAATTCTGACTCTCTGCACCTATTTTCATTTTCAAATTACGACTTTTTATACCGAAAATATGCCAATTACTGAAAACGGCGATGGGTCATATTTTGCCCAAACCCCCCTGCAGTTTTCAAAATGTCTGAAATTTGACTCCTGAGCGTGATTTTTTAGCCGAATCCTGACTCTCTGCACCTATTTTCATTTTCAAATTACGACTTTTTATACCGAAAATATGCCAATTACTGAAAACGGCGATGGGTCATATTTTGCCCAAACCCCCCTGCAGTTTTCAAAATGTCTGAAATGTCCGAAATTTGACTCCTGAGCGTGATTTTTGAGCCGAATTCTGACTCTCTGCACCTATTTTAATTTTCAAATTACGACTTTTTATACCGAAAATATGCCAATTACTGAAAACGGCGATGGGTCATATTTTGCCCAAACCCCCCTGCAGTTTTCAAAATGTCTGAAATGTCCGAAATTTGACTCCTGAGCGTGATTTTTTAGCCGAATCCTGACTCTCTGCACCTATTTTCATTTTCAAATTACGACTTTTTATACCGAAAATATGCCAATTACTGAAAACGGCGATGGGTCATATTTTGCCCAAACCCCCCTGCAGTTTTCAAAATGTCTGAAATGTCCGAAATTTGACTCCTGAGCGTGATTTTTGAGCCGAATTCTGACTCTCTGCACCTATTTTAATTTTCAAATTACGACTTTTTATACCGAAAATATGCCAATTACTGAAAACGGCGATGGGTCATATTTGGCCCAAACCCCCCTGCAGTTTTCAAAATGTGTGAAATGTCCAAAATTTGACTCCTGAACGTGATTTTTGAGCCGAATTCTGACTCTCTGCACCTATTTTCATTTTCAAATTACGAATTTTTATACCGAAAATATGACAATTACTGAAAACGGCGATGGGTCATATTTTGCCCAAACCCCCCTGCAGTTTTCAAAATGTCTGAAATGTCCGAAGTTTTACTTCTGAGCGTGATTTTTGAGCCGAATTCTGACACTCTGCACCTATTTTCATTTTCAAATTACGACTTTTTATACCGAAAATATGCCAATTACTGAAAACGGCGATGGGTCATATTTTGCCCAAACCCCCCTGCAGTTTTCAAAATGTCTGAAATGTCCGAAATTTGACTCCTGAGCGTGATTTTTGAGCCGAATTCTGACTCTCTGCACCTATTTTCATTTTCAAATTACGACTTTTTATACCGAAAATATGCCAATTACTGAAAACGGCGATGGGTCATATTTTGCCCAAACCCCCCTGCTGTTTTCAAAATGTCTGAAATGTCCAAAATTTGACTCCTTAGCGTGATTTTAGAGCCGAATTCTGACTCTCTGCACCTATTTTCATTTTCAAATTACGAATTTTATATAGAAAATATGCCAATTACTGAAAACGACGATGGGTCATATTTTGCCAAAACCCCCCTGCAGTTTTCAAAATGTCTGAAATGTCCGAAATTTGACTCCTGAGCGTGATTTTTGAGCCGAATTCTGACTCTCTGCACCTATTTTCATTTTCAAATTACGACTTTTTATACCGAAAATATGCCAATTACTGAAAACGGCGATGGGTCATATTTTGCCCAAACCCCCTTGCAGTTTTCAAAATGTCTGAAATGTCCGAAATTTGACTCCTGAGCGTGATTTTTGAGCCGAATTCTGACTCTCTGCACCTATTTTCATTTTCAAATTACGACTTTTTATACCGAAAATATGCCAATTACTGAAAACGGCGATGGGTCATATTTTGCCCAAACCCCCCTGCAGTTTTCAGAATGTCTGAAATGTCCGAAATTTGACTCCTGAGCAAGATTTGTGAGCCGAATTCTGACTCTCTGCACCTATTTTCATTTACAAATTACGACTTTTTATACCCAAAATGTGACAATTACTGAAAACGGCGATGGGTCATATTTGGCCCAAACCCCCCTGCAGTTTTCAAAATGTCTGAAATGACCGAAATTTGACTCCTGAGCGTGATTTTTGAGCCGAATTCTGACTCTCTGCACCTATTTTCATTTTTAAATTACGAATTTTATACCGAAATTATGCCAATTACTGAAAACGGCAATGGGTCATATTTTGCTCAAACCCCCTGCAGTTTTCAGAATGTCTCAAATGTCTGAAATTTGACTCCTGAGCGTGATTTTTGAGCCGAATTCTGACTCTCTGCACCTATTTTCATTTTCAAATTACGACTTTTTAAACCGAAAATATGCCAATTACTGAAAACGGCGATGGGTCATATTTTGCCCAAACCCCTCTGCAGTTTTCAGAATGTCTGAAATGTCCGAAATTTGACTCCTGAGCAAGATTTGTGAGCCGAATTCTGACTCTCTGCACCTATTTTCATTTTCAAATTACGACTTTTTATACTGAAAATATGCCAATTACTGAAAACTGCGATGGGTCATATTTTGCCCAAACCCCCCTGCAGTTTTCAAAATGTCTGAAATGTCCGAAATTTGACTCCTGAGCGTGATTTTTGAGCCGAATTCTGACTCTCTGCACCTATTTTCATTTTCAAATTACGACTTTTTATACCGAAAATATGCCAATTACTGAAAACGGCGATGGGTCATATTTTGCCCAAACCCCCCTGCAGTTTTCAAAACATCTGAATAGTCCGAAATTTGACTCCTGAGCGTGATTTTTGAACCGAATTCTGACTCTCTGCACCTATTTTCATTTTCAAATTACGACTTTTTATACCGAAAATATGCCAATTACTGAAAACGGCGATGGGTCATATTTTGCCCAAACCCCCCTGCAGTTTTCAAAATGTCTGAAATTTGACTCCTGAGCGTGATTTTTTAGCCGAATCCTGACTCTCTGCACCTATTTTCATTTTCAAATTACGACTTTTTATACCGAAAATATGCCAATTACTGAAAACGGCGATGGGTCATATTTTGCCCAAACCCCCCTGCAGTTTTCAAAATGTCTGAAATGTCCGAAATTTGACTCCTGAGCGTGATTTTTGAGCCGAATTCTGACTCTCTGCACCTATTTTCATTTTCAAATTACGACTTTTTATACCGAAAATATGCCAATTACTGAAAACGGCGATGGGTCATATTTTGCCCAAACCCCCCTGCAGTTTTCAAAATGTCTGAAATGTCCGAAATTTGACTCCTGAGCGTGATTTTTGAGCCGAATTCTGACTCTCTGCACCTATTTTTATTTTCAAATTACGAATTTTTATACCGAAAATATGCCAATTACTGAAAACGGCGATTGGTCATATTTGGCCCAAACCCCCCTGCAGTTTTCAAAATGTGTGAAATGTCCGAAATTTGACTCCTGAACGTGATTTTTGAGCCGAATTCTGACTCTCTGCACCTATTTTCATTTTCAAATTACGAATTTTTATACCGAAAATATGACAATTACTGAAAACGGCGATGGGTCATATTTTGCCCAAACCCCCCTGCAGTTTTCAAAATGTCTGAAATGTCCGAAGTTTTACTCCTGAGCGTGATTTTTGAGCCGAATTCTGACACTCTGCACCTATTTTCATTTTCAAATTACGACTTTTTATACCGAAAATATGCCAATTACTGAAAACGGCGATGGGTCATATTTTGCCCAAACCCCCCTGCAGTTTTCAAAATGTCTGAAATGTCCGAAATTTGACTCCTGAGCGTGATTTTTGAGCCGAATTCTGACTCTCTGCACCTATTTTCATTTTCAAATTACGACTTTTTATACCGAAAATATGCCAATTACTGAAAACGGCGATGGGTCATATTTTGCCCAAACCCCCCTGCTGTTTTCAAAATGTCTGAAATGTCCAAAATTTGACTCCTTAGCGTGATTTTAGAGCCGAATTCTGACTCTCTGCACCTATTTTCATTTTCAAATTACGAATTTTATATAGAAAATATGCCAATTACTGAAAACGACGATGGGTCATATTTTGCCAAAACCCCCCTGCAGTTTTCAAAATGTCTGAAATGTCCGAAATTTGACTCCTGAGCGTGATTTTTGAGCCGAATTCTGACTCTCTGCACCTATTTTCATTTTCAAATTACGACTTTTTATACCGAAAATATGCCAATTACTGAAAACGGCGATGGGTCATATTTTGCCCAAACCCCCTTGCAGTTTTCAAAATGTCTGAAATGTCCGAAATTTGACTCCTGAGCGTGATTTTTGAGCCGAATTCTGACTCTCTGCACCTATTTTCATTTTCAAATTACGACTTTTTATACCGAAAATATGCCAATTACTGAAAACGGCGATGGGTCATATTTTGCCCAAACCCCCCTGCAGTTTTCAGAATGTCTGAAATGTCCGAAATTTGACTCCTGAGCAAGATTTGTGAGCCGAATTCTGACTCTCTGCACCTATTTTCATATTCAAATTACGACTTTTTATACCCAAAATGTGACAATTACTGAAAACGGCGATGGGTCATATTTGGCCCAAACCCCCCTGCAGTTTTCAAAATGTCTGAAATGTCCGAAATTTGACTCCTGAGCGTGATTTTTGAGCCGAATTCTGACTCTCTGCACCTATTTTCATTTTTAAATTACGAATTTTATACCGAAATTATGCCAATTACTGAAAACGGCAATGGGTCATATTTTGCTCAAACCCCCTGCAGTTTTCAGAATGTCTGAAATGTCTGAAATTTGACTCCTGAGCGTGATTTTTGAGCCGAATTCTGACTCTCTGCACCTATTTTCATTTTCAAATTACGACTTTTTAAACCGAAAATATGCCAATTACTGAAAACGGCGATGGGTCATATTTTGCCCAAACCCCTCTGCAGTTTTCAAAATGTCTGAAGCGTTCGAAATTTGACTCCTGATCGTGATTTTTGAGCCGAATTCTGACTCTCTGCACCTATTTTCATTTTCAAATTACGAATTTTTATACCGAAAATATGCCAATTACTGAAAACGGCGATGGGTCATATTTAGCCCAAACCCCCCTGCAGTTTTCAAAATGTCTGAAATGTCCGAAATTTGACTCCTGAGCGTGATTTTTGCGCCGAATTCTGACTCTCTGCACCTATTTTCATTTTCAAATTACGACTTTTTATACCGAAAATATGCCAATTACTGAATACGGCGATGGGTCATATTTTGGCCAAACCCCCCTGCAGTTTTCAAAATGTCTGAAATGTCCGAAATTTGACTCCTGAGCTTGATTTTTGACCCGAATTCCGACTCTATGCATCTATTTACATTTTCAAATTACTACTTTTAATACCGAAAATATGCCAAATACTGAAAACGGCGATGGGTCATATTTTGCCCAAACCCCCCTGCAGTTTTCAAAATGTCTGAAATGTCCGAAATTTGACTCCTGAGCGTGATTTTTGAGCCGAATTCTGACTCTCTGCACCTATTTTCATTTTCAAATTACGACTTTTTATACCGAAAATATGTCAATTACCGAAAACGGCGATGGGTCATATTTTGCCCAAACCCCCCTGCAGTTTTCAAAATGTCTGAAACGTTCGATATTTGACTCCTGATCGTGATTTTTGAGCCGAATTCTGACTCTCTGCACCTATTTTCATTTTCAAATTACGACTTTTTATACCGAAATTATGCCAATTACTGAAAACTGCGATGGATCATATTTTGCCCAAACCCCCCTGCAGTTTTCAAAATGTCTGAAATGTCCGAAATTTGACTCCTGAGCGTGTTTTTTGCGCCGAATTCTGACTCTCTGCACCTATTTTCATTTTAAAATTACGACTTTTTATACCGAAAATATGCCAATTACTGAAAACGGCGATGGGTCATATTTTGGCCAAACCCCCCTGCAGTCTTCAAAATGTCTGAAATGTCCGAAATTAGACTCCTGAGCTTGATTTTTGAGCCGAATTCTGACTCTCTGCACCTATTTACATTTTCAAATTACTACTTTTTATACCGAAAATTTGCCAATTACTGAAAACGGCGATGGGTCATATTTTGCCCAAACCCCCCTGCAGTTTTCAAAATGTCTGAAATGTCCGAAATTTGATTTCCTGAGCGTGATTTTTGAGCCGAATTCTGACTCTCTGCACCTATTTTCATTTTCAAATTACGACTTTTTATACCGAAAATATGCCAATTACTGAAAACGGCGATGGGTCATATTTTGCCCAAACCCCCCTGCAGTTTTCAAAACATCTGAATAGTCCGAAATTTGACTCCTGAGCGTGATTTTTGAACCGAATTCTGACTCTCTGCACCTATTTTCATTTTCAAATTACGACTTTTTATACCGAAAATATGCCAATTACTGAAAACGGCGATGGGTCATATTTTGCCCAAACCCCCCTGCAGTTTTCAAAATGTCTGAAATTTGACTCCTGAGCGTGATTTTTTAGCCGAATCCTGACTCTCTGCACCTATTTTCATTTTCAAATTACGACTTTTTATACCGAAAATATGCCAATTACTGAAAACGGCGATGGGTCATATTTTGCCCAAACCCCCCTGCAGTTTTCAAAATGTCTGAAATGTCCGAAATTTGACTCCTGAGCGTGATTTTTGAGCCGAATTCTGACTCTCTGCACCTATTTTAATTTTCAAATTACGACTTTTTATACCGAAAATATGCCAATTACTGAAAACGGCGATGGGTCATATTTTGCCCAAACCCCCCTGCAGTTTTCAAAATGTCTGAAATGTCCGAAATTTGACTCCTGAGCGTGATTTTTTAGCCGAATCCTGACTCTCTGCACCTATTTTCATTTTCAAATTACGACTTTTTATACCGAAAATATGCCAATTACTGAAAACGGCGATGGGTCATATTTTGCCCAAACCCCCCTGCAGTTTTCAAAATGTCTGAAATGTCCGAAATTTGACTCCTGAGCGTGATTTTTGAGCCGAATTCTGACTCTCTCCACCTATTTTAATTTTCAAATTACGACTTTTTATACCGAAAATATGCCAATTACTGAAAACGGCGATGGGTCATATTTGGCCCAAACCCCCCTGCAGTTTTCAAAATGTGTGAAATGTCCAAAATTTGACTCCTGAACGTGATTTTTGAGCCGAATTCTGACTCTCTGCACCTATTTTCATTTTCAAATTACGAATTTTTATACCGAAAATATGACAATTACTGAAAACGGCGATGGGTCATATTTTGCCCAAACCCCCCTGCAGTTTTCAAAATGTCTGAAATGTCCGAAGTTTTACTTCTGAGCGTGATTTTTGAGCCGAATTCTGACACTCTGCACCTATTTTCATTTTCAAATTACGACTTTTTATACCGAAAATATGCCAATTACTGAAAACGGCGATGGGTCATATTTTGCCCAAACCCCCCTGCAGTTTTCAAAATGTCTGAAATGTCCGAAATTTGACTCCTGAGCGTGATTTTTGAGCCGAATTCTGACTCTCTGCACCTATTTTCATTTTCAAATTACGACTTTTTATACCGAAAATATGCCAATTACTGAAAACGGCGATGGGTCATATTTTGCCCAAACCCCCCTGCTGTTTTCAAAATGTCTGAAATGTCCAAAATTTGACTCCTTAGCGTGATTTTAGAGCCGAATTCTGACTCTCTGCACCTATTTTCATTTTCAAATTACGAATTTTATATAGAAAATATGCCAATTACTGAAAACGACGATGGGTCATATTTTGCCAAAACCCCCCTGCAGTTTTCAAAATGTCTGAAATGTCCGAAATTTGACTCCTGAGCGTGATTTTTGAGCCGAATTCTGACTCTCTGCACCTATTTTCATTTTCAAATTACGACTTTTTATACCGAAAATATGCCAATTACTGAAAACGGCGATGGGTCATATTTTGCCCAAACCCCCTTGCAGTTTTCAAAATGTCTGAAATGTCCGAAATTTGACTCCTGAGCGTGATTTTTGAGCCGAATTCTGACTCTCTGCACCTATTTTCATTTTCAAATTACGACTTTTTATACCGAAAATATGCCAATTACTGAAAACGGCGATGGGTCATATTTTGCCCAAACCCCCCTGCAGTTTTCAGAATGTCTGAAATGTCCGAAATTTGACTCCTGAGCAAGATTTGTGAGCCGAATTCTGACTCTCTGCACCTATTTTCATTTACAAATTACGACTTTTTATACCCAAAATGTGACAATTACTGAAAACGGCGATGGGTCATATTTGGCCCAAACCCCCCTGCAGTTTTCAAAATGTCTGAAATGACCGAAATTTGACTCCTGAGCGTGATTTTTGAGCCGAATTCTGACTCTCTGCACCTATTTTCATTTTTAAATTACGAATTTTATACCGAAATTATGCCAATTACTGAAAACGGCAATGGGTCATATTTTGCTCAAACCCCCTGCAGTTTTCAGAATGTCTGAAATGTCTGAAATTTGACTCCTGAGCGTGATTTTTGAGCCGAATTCTGACTCTCTGCACCTATTTTCATTTTCAAATTACGACTTTTTAAACCGAAAATATGCCAATTACTGAAAACGGCGATGGGTCATATTTTGCCCAAACCCCTCTGCAGTTTTCAGAATGTCTGAAATGTCCGAAATTTGACTCCTGAGCAAGATTTGTGAGCCGAATTCTGACTCTCTGCACCTATTTTCATTTTCAAATTACGACTTTTTATACTGAAAATATGCCAATTACTGAAAACTGCGATGGGTCATATTTTGCCCAAACCCCCCTGCAGTTTTCAAAATGTCTGAAATGTCCGAAATTTGACTCCTGAGCGTGATTTTTGAGCCGAATTCTGACTCTCTGCACCTATTTTCATTTTCAAATTACGACTTTTTATACCGAAAATATGCCAATTACTGAAAACGGCGATGGGTCATATTTTGCCCAAACCCCCCTGCAGTTTTCAAAACATCTGAATAGTCCGAAATTTGACTCCTGAGCGTGATTTTTGAACCGAATTCTGACTCTCTGCACCTATTTTCATTTTCAAATTACGACTTTTTATACCGAAAATATGCCAATTACTGAAAACGGCGATGGGTCATATTTTGCCCAAACCCCCCTGCAGTTTTCAAAATGTCTGAAATTTGACTCCTGAGCGTGATTTTTTAGCCGAATCCTGACTCTCTGCACCTATTTTCATTTTCAAATTACGACTTTTTATACCGAAAATATGCCAATTACTGAAAACGGCGATGGGTCATATTTTGCCCAAACCCCCCTGCAGTTTTCAAAATGTCTGAAATGTCCGAAATTTGACTCCTGAGCGTGATTTTTGAGCCGAATTCTGACTCTCTGCACCTATTTTCATTTTCAAATTACGACTTTTTATACCGAAAATATGCCAATTACTGAAAACGGCGATGGGTCATATTTTGCCCAAACCCCCCTGCAGTTTTCAAAATGTCTGAAATGTCCGAAATTTGACTCCTGAGCGTGATTTTTGAGCCGAATTCTGACTCTCTGCACCTATTTTTATTTTCAAATTACGAATTTTTATACCGAAAATATGCCAATTACTGAAAACGGCGATTGGTCATATTTGGCCCAAACCCCCCTGCAGTTTTCAAAATGTGTGAAATGTCCGAAATTTGACTCCTGAACGTGATTTTTGAGCCGAATTCTGACTCTCTGCACCTATTTTCATTTTCAAATTACGAATTTTTATACCGAAAATATGACAATTACTGAAAACGGCGATGGGTCATATTTTGCCCAAACCCCCCTGCAGTTTTCAAAATGTCTGAAATGTCCGAAGTTTTACTCCTGAGCGTGATTTTTGAGCCGAATTCTGACACTCTGCACCTATTTTCATTTTCAAATTACGACTTTTTATACCGAAAATATGCCAATTACTGAAAACGGCGATGGGTCATATTTTGCCCAAACCCCCCTGCAGTTTTCAAAATGTCTGAAATGTCCGAAATTTGACTCCTGAGCGTGATTTTTGAGCCGAATTCTGACTCTCTGCACCTATTTTCATTTTCAAATTACGACTTTTTATACCGAAAATATGCCAATTACTGAAAACGGCGATGGGTCATATTTTGCCCTAACCCCCCTGCTGTTTTCAAAATGTCTGAAATGTCCAAAATTTGACTCCTTAGCGTGATTTTAGAGCCGAATTCTGACTCTCTGCACCTATTTTCATTTTCAAATTACGAATTTTATATAGAAAATATGCCAATTACTGAAAACGACGATGGGTCATATTTTGCCAAAACCCCCCTGCAGTTTTCAAAATGTCTGAAATGTCCGAAATTTGACTCCTGAGCGTGATTTTTGAGCCGAATTCTGACTCTCTGCACCTATTTTCATTTTCAAATTACGACTTTTTATACCGAAAATATGCCAATTACTGAAAACGGCGATGGGTCATATTTTGCCCAAACCCCCTTGCAGTTTTCAAAATGTCTGAAATGTCCGAAATTTGACTCCTGAGCGTGATTTTTGAGCCGAATTCTGACTCTCTGCACCTATTTTCATTTTCAAATTACGACTTTTTATACCGAAAATATGCCAATTACTGAAAACGGCGATGGGTCATATTTTGCCCAAACCCCCCTGCAGTTTTCAGAATGTCTGAAATGTCCGAAATTTGACTCCTGAGCAAGATTTGTGAGCCGAATTCTGACTCTCTGCACCTATTTTCATATTCAAATTACGACTTTTTATACCCAAAATGTGACAATTACTGAAAACGGCGATGGGTCATATTTGGCCCAAACCCCCCTGCAGTTTTCAAAATGTCTGAAATGTCCGAAATTTGACTCCTGAGCGTGATTTTTGAGCCGAATTCTGACTCTCTGCACCTATTTTCATTTTTAAATTACGAATTTTATACCGAAATTATGCCAATTACTGAAAACGGCAATGGGTCATATTTTGCTCAAACCCCCTGCAGTTTTCAGAATGTCTGAAATGTCTGAAATTTGACTCCTGAGCGTGATTTTTGAGCCGAATTCTGACTCTCTGCACCTATTTTCATTTTCAAATTACGACTTTTTAAACCGAAAATATGCCAATTACTGAAAACGGCGATGGGTCATATTTTGCCCAAACCCCTCTGCAGTTTTCAGAATGTCTGAAATGTCCGAAATTTGACTCCTGAGCAAGATTTGTGAGCCGAATTCTGACTCTCTGCACCTATTTTCATTTTCAAATTACGACTTTTTATACTGAAAATATGCCAATTACTGAAAACTGCGATGGGTCATATTTTGCCCAAACCCCCCTGCAGTTTTCAAAATGTCTGAAATGTCCGAAATTTGACTCCTGAGCGTGATTTTTGAGCCGAATTCTGACTCTCTGCACCTATTTTCATTTTCAAATTACGACTTTTTATACCGAAAATGTGCCAATTACCGAAAACGGCGATGGGTCATATTTTGCCCAAACCCCTCTGCAGTTTTCAAAATGTCTGAAGCGTTCGAAATTTGACTCCTGATCGTGATTTTTGAGCCGAATTCTGACTCTCTGCACCTATTTTCATTTTCAAATTACGAATTTTTATACCGAAAATATGCCAATTACTGAAAACGGCGATGGGTCATATTTTGCCCAAACCCCCCTGCAGTTTTCAAAATGTCTGAAATTTGACTCCTGAGCGTGATTTTTTAGCCGAATCCTGACTCTCTGCACCTATTTTCATTTTCAAATTACGACTTTTTATACCGAAAATATGCCAATTACTGAAAACGGCGATGGGTCATATTTTGCCCAAACCCCCCTGCAGTTTTCAAAATGTCTGAAATGTCCGAAATTTGACTCCTGAGCGTGATTTTTGAGCCGAATTCTGACTGTCTGCACCTATTTTCATTTTCAAATTACGACTTTTTATACCGAAAATATGCCAATTACTGAAAACGGCGATGGGTCATATTTTGCCCAAACCCCCCTGCAGTTTTCAAAATGTCTGAAATGTCCGAAATTTGACTCCTGAGCGTGATTTTTGAGCCGAATTCTGACTCTCTGCACCTATTTTTATTTTCAAATTACGAATTTTTATACCGAAAATATGCCAATTACTGAAAACGGCGATTGGTCATATTTGGCCCAAACCCCCCTGCAGTTTTCAAAATGTGTGAAATGTCCAAAATTTGACTCCTGAACGTGATTTTTGAGCCGAATTCTGACTCTCTGCACCTATTTTCATTTTCAAATTACGAATTTTTATACCGAAAATATGACAATTACTGAAAACGGCGATGGGTCATATTTTGCCCAAACCCCCCTGCAGTTTTCAAAATGTCTGAAATGTCCGAAGTTTTACTCCTGAGCGTGATTTTTGAGCCGAATTCTGACACTCTGCACCTATTTTCATTTTCAAATTACGACTTTTTATACCGAAAATATGCCAATTACTGAAAACGGCGATGGGTCATATTTTGCCCAAACCCCCCTGCAGTTTTCAAAATGTCTGAAATGTCCGAAATTTGACTCCTGAGCGTGATTTTTGAGCCGAATTCTGACTCTCTGCACCTATTTTCATTTTCAAATTACGACTTTTTATACCGAAAATATGCCAATTACTGAAAACGGCGATGGGTCATATTTTGCCCAAACCCCCCTGCTGTTTTCAAAATGTCTGAAATGTCCAAAATTTGACTCCTTAGCGTGATTTTAGAGCCGAATTCTGACTCTCTGCACCTATTTTCATTTACAAATTACGAATTTTATATAGAAAATATGCCAATTACTGAAAACGACGATGGGTCATATTTTGCCAAAACCCCCCTGCAGTTTTCAAAATGTCTGAAATGTCCGAAATTTGACTCCTGAGCGTGATTTTTGAGCCGAATTCTGACTCTCTGCACCTATTTTCATTTTCAAATTACGACTTTTTATACCGAAAATATGCCAATTACTGAAAACGGCGATGGGTCATATTTTGCCCAAACCCCCTTGCAGTTTTCAAAATGTCTGAAATGTCCGAAATTTGACTCCTGAGCGTGATTTTTGAGCCGAATTCTGACTCTCTGCACCTATTTTCATTTTCAAATTACGACTTTTTATACCGAAAATATGCCAATTACTGAAAACGGCGATGGGTCATATTTTGCCCAAACCCCCCTGCAGTTTTCAGAATGTCTGAAATGTCCGAAATTTGACTCCTGAGCAAGATTTGTGAGCCGAATTCTGACTCTCTGCACCTATTTTCATTTTCAAATTACGACTTTTTATACCCAAAATGTGACAATTACTGAAAACGGCGATGGGTCATATTTGGCCCAAACCCCCCTGCAGTTTTCAAAATGTCTGAAATGTCCGAAATTTGACTCCTGAGCGTGATTTTTGAGCCGAATTCTGACTCTCTGCACCTATTTTCATTTTAAATTACGAATTTTATACCGAAATTATGCCAATTACTGAAAACGGCAATGGGTCATATTTTGCTCAAACCCCCTGCAGTTTTCAGAATGTCTGAAATGTCTGAAATTTGACTCCTGAGCGTGATTTTTGAGCCGAATTCTGACTCTCTGCACCTATTTTCATTTTCAAATTACGACTTTTTAAACCGAAAATATGCCAATTACTGAAAACGGCGATGGGTCATATTTTGCCCAAACCCCTCTGCAGTTTTCAGAATGTCTGAAATGTCCGAAATTTGACTCCTGAGCAAGATTTGTGAGCCGAATTCTGACTCTCTGCACCTATTTTCATTTTCAAATTACGACTTTTTATACTGAAAATATGCCAATTACTGAAAACTGCGATGGGTCATATTTTGCCCAAACCCCCCTGCAGTTTTCAAAATGTCTGAAATGTCCGAAATTTGACTCCTGAGCGTGATTTTTGAGCCGAATTCTGACTCTCTGCACCTATTTTCATTTTCAAATTACGACTTTTTATACCGAAAATATGCCAATTACCGAAAACGGCGATGGGTCATATTTTGCCCAAACCCCTCTGCAGTTTTCAAAATGTCTGAAGCGTTCGAAATTTGACTCCTGATCGTGATTTTTGAGCCGAATTCTGACTCTCTGCACCTATTTTCATTTTCAAATTACGAATTTTTATACCGAAAATATGCCAATTACTGAAAACGGCGATGGGTCATATTTTGCCCAAACCCCCCTGCAGTTTTCAAAATGTCTGAAATGTCCGAAATTTGACTCCTGAGCGTGATTTTTGCGCCGAATTCTGACTCTCTGCACCTATTTTCATTTTCAAATTACGACTTTTTATACCGAAAATATGCCAATTACTGAATACGGCGATGGGTCATATTTTGGCCAAACCCCCCTGCAGTTTTCAAAATGTCTGAAATGTCCGAAATTTGACTCCTGAGCTTGATTTTTGAGCCGAATTCTGACTCTATGCACCTATTTACATTTTCAAATTACTACTTTTAATACCGAAAATATGCCAAATACTGAAAACGGCGATGGGTCATATTTTGCCCAAACCCCCCTGCAGTTTTCAAAATGTCTGAAATGTCCGAAATTTGACTCCTGAGCGTGATTTTTGAGCCGAATACTGACTCTCTGCACCTATTTTCATTTTCAAATTACGACTTTTTATACCGAAAATATGTCAATTACCGAAAACGGCGATGGGTCATATTTTGCCCAAACCCCCCTGCAGTTTTCAAAATGTCTGAAACGTTCGATATTTGACACCTGATCGTGATTTTTGAGCCGAATTCTGACTCTCTGCACCTATTTTCATTTTCAAATTACGACTTTTTATACCGAAATTATGCCAATTACTGAAAACTGCGATGGATCATATTTTGCCCAAACCCCCCTGCAGTTTTCAAAATGTCTGAAATGTCCGAAATTTGACTCCTGAGCGTGTTTTTTGCGCCGAATTCTGACTCTCTGCACCTATTTTCATTTTAAAATTACGACTTTTTATACCGAAAATATGCCAATTACTGAAAACGGCGATGGGTCATATTTTGGCCAAACCCCCCTGCAGTCTTCAAAATGTCTGAAATGTCCGAAATTAGACTCCTGAGCTTGATTTTTGAGCCGAATTCTGACTCTCTGCACCTATTTACATTTACAAAATTACTACTTTTTATACCGAAAATTTGCCAATTACTGAAAACGGCGATGGGTCATATTTTGCCCAAACCCCCCTGCAGTTTTCAAAATGTCTGAAATGTCCGAAATTTGATTTCCTGAGCGTGATTTTTGAGCCGAATTCTGACTCTCTGCACCTATTTTCATTTTCAAATTACGACTTTTTATACCGAAAATATGCCAATTACTGAAAACGGCGATGGGTCATATTTTGCCCAAACCCCCCTGCAGTTTTCAAAACATCTGAATAGTCCGAAATTTGACTCCTGAGCGTGATTTTTGAACCGAATTCTGACTCTCTGCACCTATTTTCATTTTCAAATTACGACTTTTTATACCGAAAATATGCCAATTACTGAAAACGGCGATGGGTCATATTTTGCCCAAACCCCCCTGCAGTTTTCAAAATGTCTGAAATGTCCGAAATTTGACTCCTGAGCGTGATTTTTTAGCCGAATCCTGACTCTCTGCACCTATTTTCATTTTCAAATTACGAATTTTTATACCGAAAATATGCCAATTACTGAAAACGGCGATGGGTCATATTTTGCCCAAACCCCCCTGCAGTTTTCAAAATGTCTGAAATGTCCGAAATTTGACTCCTGAGCGTGATTTTTGAGCCGAATTCTGACTCTCTGCACCTATTTTCATTTTCAAATTACGACTTTTTATACCGAAAATATGCCAATTACTGAAAACGGCGATGGGTCATATTTTGCCCAAACCCCCCTGCAGTTTTCAAAATGTCTGAAATGTCCGAAGTTTTACTCCTGAGCGTGATTTTTGAGCCGAATTCTGACACTCTGCACCTATTTTCATTTTCAAATTACGACTTTTTATACCGAAAATAAACCAATTACTGAAAACGGCGATGGGTCATATTTTGCCCAAACCCCCCTGCAGTTTTCAAAATGTCTGAAATGTCCGAAATTTGACTCCTGAGCGTGATTTTTGAGCCGAATTCTGACTCTCTGCACCTATTTTCATTTTCAAATTACGACTTTTTATACCGAAAATATGCCAATTACTGAAAACGGCGATGGGTCATATTTTGCCCAAACCCCCCTGCTGTTTTCAAAATGTCTGAAATGTCCAAAATTTGACTCCTTAGCGTGATTTTTTAGCCGAATTCTGACTCTCTGCACCTATTTTCATTTTCAAATTACGAATTTTTATACCGAAAATATGCCAATTACTGAAAACGACGATGGGTCATATTTTGCCAAAACCCCCCTGCAGTTTTCAAAATGTCTGAAATGTCCGAAATTTGACTCCTGAGCGTGATTTTTGAGCCGAATTCTGACTCTCTGCACCTATTTTCATTTTCAAATTACGACTTTTTATACCGAAAATATGCCAATTACTGAAAACGGCGATGGGTCATATTTTGCCCAAACCCCCCTGCAGTTTTCAAAATGTCTGAAATGTCCGAAATTTGACTCCTGAGCGTGATTTTTGAGCCGAATTCTGACTCTCTGCACCTATTTTCATTTTCAAATTACGACTTTTTATACCGAAAATATGCCAATTACTGAAAACGGCGATGGGTCATATTTTGCCCAAACCCCTCTGCAGTTTTCAGAATGTCTGAAATGTCCGAAATTTGACTCCTGAGCAAGATTTGTGAGCCGAATTCTGACTCTCTGCACCTATTTTCATTTTCAAATTACGAATTTTTATACCCAAAATGTGACAATTACTGAAAACGGCGATGGGTCATATTTTGCCCAAACCCCCTTGCAGTTTTCAAAATGTCTGAAATGTCCGAAATTTGACTCCTGAGCGTGATTTTTGAGCCGAATTCTGGCTCTCTGCACCTATTTTCATTTTCAAATTACGACTTTTTATACCGAAAATATGCCAATTACTGAAAACGGCGATGGGTCATATTTTGCCAAAACCCCCCTGCAGTTTTCAAAATGTCTGAAATGTCCGGAGTTTGACTCCTGAGCGTGATTTTTGAGCCGAATTCTGACTCTCTGCACCTATTTTCATTTTCAAATTACGACTTTTTATACCGAAAATATGCCAATTACTGAAAACGGCGATGGGTCATATTTTGCCCAACCCCCCCTGCAGTTTTCAAAATGTCTGAAATGTCCGAAATTTGACTCCTGAGCGTAATTTTTGAGCCGAATTCTGACTCTCTGTACCTACTTTCATTTTCAAATTACGACTTTTTATACCCAAAATGTGACAATTACTGAAAACGGCGATGGGTCATATTTTGCCCAAACCCCCCTGCAGTTTCCAAAATGTCTGAAATGTCCGAAATTTGACTCCTGAGCGTAATTTTTGAGCCGAATTCTGACTCTCTGCACCTATTTTCATTTTTAAATTACGACTTTTTATACCGAAATTATGCCAATTACTGAAAACGGCAATGGGTCATATTTTGCTCAAACCCCCCTGCAGTTTTCAGAATGTCTGAAATGTCTGAAATTTGACTCCTGAGCGTGATTTTTGAGCCGAATACTGACTCTCTGCACCTATTTTCATTTTCAAATTACGACTTTTTATACCGAAAATATGCCAATTACTGAAAACGGCGATGAGTCATATTTTGCCCAAACCCCCCTGCAGTTTTCAAAATATCTGAAATGTCCGAAATTTGACTCCTGAGTGTGATTTTTGAGCCGAATTCTGACTCTCTGCACCTATTTTCATTTTAAAATTACGACTTTTTATACCGAAAATATGCCAATTACTGAAAACGGCGATGGGTCATATTTTGGCCAAACCCCCCTGCAGTTTTCAAAATGTCTGAAATGTCCAAAATTTGACTCCTGAGCTTGATTTTTGAGCCGAATTCTGACTCTCTGCACCTATTTACATTTTCAAATTACTAATTTTAATACCGAAAATATGCCAATTACTGAAAACGGCGATGGGTCATATTATGCCCAAACCCCCCTGCAGTTTTCAAAATGTCTGAAATGTCTGAAATTTGACTCCTGAGCGTGATTTTTGAGCCGAATTCTGACTCTCTGCACCTATTTTCATTTTCAAATTACGACTTTTTATACTGAAAATATGCCAATTACTGAAAACTGCGATGGGTCATATTTTGCCCAAACCCCCCTGCAGTTTTCAAAATGTCTGAAATGTCCGAAATTTGACTCCTGAGCGTGATTTTTGAGCCGAATTCTGACTCTCTGCACCTATTTTCATTTTCAAATTACGACTTTTTATACCGAAAATATGCCAATTACCGAAAACGGCGATGGGTCATATTTTGCCCAAACCCCTCTGCAGTTTTCAAAATGTCTGAAGCGTTCGAAATTTGACTCCTGATCGTGATTTTTGAGCCGAATTCTGACTCTCTGCACCTATTTTCATTTTCAAATTACGAATTTTTATACCGAAAATATGCCAATTACTGAAAACGGCGATGGGTCATATTTTGCCCAAACCCCCCTGCAGTTTTCAAAATGTCTGAAATGTCCGAAATTTGACTCCTGAGCGTGATTTTTGCGCCGAATTCTGACTCTCTGCACCTATTTTCATTTTCAAATTACGACTTTTTATACCGAAAATATGCCAATTACTGAATATGGCGATGGGTCATATTTTGGCCAAACCCCCCTGCAGTTTTCAAAATGTCTGAAATGTCCGAAATTTGACTCCTGAGCTTGATTTTTGAGCCGAATTCTGACTCTATGCACCTATTTACATTTTCAAATTACTACTTTTAATACCGAAAATATGCCAAATACTGAAAACGGCGATGGGTCATATTTTGCCCAAACCCCCCTGCAGTTTTCAAAATGTCTGAAATGTCCGAAATTTGACTCCTGAGCGTGATTTTTGAGCCGAATTCTGACTCTCTGCACCTATTTTCATTTTCAAATTACGACTTTTTATACCGAAAATATGTCAATTACCGAAAACGGCGATGGGTCATATTTTGCCCAAACCCCCCTGCAGTTTTCAAAATGTCTGAAACGTTCGATATTTGACTCCTGATCGTGATTTTTGAGCCGAATTCTGACTCTCTGCACCTATTTTCATTTTCAAATTACGACTTTTTATACCGAAATTATGCCAATTACTGAAAACTGCGATGGATCATATTTTGCCCAAACCCCCCTGCAGTTTTCAAAATGTATGAAATGTCCGAAATTTGACTCCTGAGCGTGTTTTTTGCGCCGAATTCTGACTCTCTGCACCTATTTTCATTTTCAAATTACGACTTTTTATACCGAAAATATGCCAATTACTGAAAACGGCGATGGGTCATATTTTGGCCAAACCCCCCTGCAGTCTTCAAAATGTCTGAAATGTCCGAAATTAGACTCCTGAGCTTGATTTTTGAGCCGAATTCTGACTCTCTGCACCTATTTTCATTTTCAAATTACTACTTTTTATACCGAAAATTTGCCAATTACTGAAAACGGCGATGGGTCATATTTTGCCCAAACCCCCCTGCAGTTTTCAAAATGTCTGAAATGTCCGAAATTTGATTTCCTGAGCGTGATTTTTGAGCCGAATTCTGACTCTCTGCACCTATTTTCATTTTCAAATTACGACTTTTTATACCGAAAATATGCCAATTACTGAAAACGGCGATGGGTCATATTTTGCCCAAACCCCCCTGCAGTTTTCAAAATGTCTGAAATGTCCGAAATTTGACTCCTGAGCGTGATTTTTGAGCCGAATTCTGACTCTCTGCACCTATTTTCATTTTCAAATTACGACTTTTTATACCGAAAATATGCCAATTACCGAAAACGGCGATGGGTCGTATTTTGCCCAAACCCCTCTGCAGTTTTTAAATGTCTGAATCGTTCGAAATTTGACTCCTGATCGTGATTTTCGAGCCGAATTCTGACTCTCTGCACCTATTTTCATTTTCAAATTACGAATTTTTATACCGAAAATATGCCAATTACTGAAAACGGCGATGGGTCATATTTTGGCCAAACCCCCCTGCAGTTTTCAAAATGTCTGAAATGTCCGAAATTAGACTCCTGAGCTTGATTTTTGAGCCGAATTCTGACTCTCTGCACCTATTTACATTTTCAAATTACTACTTTTAATACCGAAAATATGCCAATTACTGAAAATGGCGATGGGTCATATTTTGCCCAAACCCCCCTGCAGTTTTCAAAATGTCTGAAATGTCTGAAATTTGACTCCTGAGCGTGATTTTTGAGCCGAATTCTGAGTCTCTGCACCTATTTTCATTTTCAAATTACGACTTTTTATACCGAAAATATGCCAATTACTGAAAACTGCGATGGGTCATATTTTCCCCTAACCCCCCTGCAGTTTTCAAAATGTCTGAAATGTCCGAAATTTGACTCCTGAGCGTGATTTTTGAGCCGAATTCTGACTCTCTGCACCTATTTTCATTTTCAAATTACGACTTTTTATACCGAAACTATGCCAATTACTGAAAACGGCGATGGGTCATATTTTGCCCAAACCCCCCTGCAGTTTTCAAAATGTTTGAAATGTCCGAAATTTGACTCCTGAGCGTGATTTTTGAGCCGAATTCTGACTCTCTGCACCTATTTTCATTTTCAAATTACGACTTTTTATACCGAAAATATGCCAATTACTGAAAACGGCGATGGGTCATATTTTGCCCAACCCCCCCTGCAGTTTTCAAAATGTCTGAAATGTCCGAAATTTGACTCCTGAGCGTAATTTTTGAGCCGAATTCTGACTCTCTGTACCTACTTTCATTTTCAAATTACGACTTTTTATACCGAAAATATGCCAATTACTAAAAACGGCGATGAGTCATATTTTGCCCAAACCCCCCTGCAGTTTTCAAAATATCTGAAATGTCCAAAATTTGACTCCTGAGTGTGATTTTTGAGCCGAATTCTGACTCTCTGCACCTATTTTCATTTTCAAATTACGACTTTTTATACCGAAAATATGCCAATTACTGAAAACGGCGATGGGTCATATTTTGGCCAAACCCCCCTGCAGTTTTCAAAATGTCTGAAATGTCCGAAATTTGACTCCTGAGCTTGATTTTTGAGCCGAATTCTGACTCTCTGCACCTATTTACATTTTCAAATTACTAATTTTAATACCGAAAATATGCCAATTACTGAAAACGGCGATGGGTCATATTATGCCCAAACCCCCCTGCAGTTTTCAAAATGTCTGAAATGTCTGAAATTTGACTCCTGAGCGTGATTTTTGAGCCGAATTCTGACTCTCTGCACCTATTTTCATTTTCAAATTACGACTTTTTATACTGAAAATATGCCAATTACTGAAAACTGCGATGGGTCATATTTTGCCCAAACCCCCCTGCAGTTTTCAAAATGTCTGAAATGTCCGAAATTTGACTCCTGAGCGTGATTTTTGAGCCGAATTCTGACTCTCTGCACCTATTTTCATTTTCAAATTACGACTTTTAATACCGAAAATATGCCAATTACTGAAAACAGCGATGGGTCATATTTTGCCCAAACCCCCCTGCAGTTTTAAAAATGTCTGAAATGTCCAAAATTTGACTCTTGAGCGTGATTTTTGCGCCGAATTCTGACTCTCTGCACCTACTTTCATTTCCAAATTACGACTTTTTATACCGAAAATATGCCAATTACTGAAAACGGCGATGGGTCATATTTTGCCCAAACCCCTCTGCAGTTTTCAAAATGTCTGAAATGTCCGAAATTTGATTTCCTGAGCGTGATTTTTGAGCCGAATTCTGACTCTCTGCACCTATTTTCATTTTCAAATTACGACTTTTTATACCGAAAATATGCCAATTACTGAAAACGGCGATGGGTCATATTTTGCCCAAACCCCCCTGCAATTTTCAAAATGTCTGAAATGTCTGAAATTTGACTCCTGAGCGTGATTTTTGAGCCGAATTCTGACTCTCTGCACCTATTTTCATTTTCAAATTACGACTTTTTATA
Organism: Procambarus clarkii; assembly: GCF_040958095.1. Classification (NCBI taxonomy): domain Eukaryota; kingdom Metazoa; phylum Arthropoda; class Malacostraca; order Decapoda; family Cambaridae; genus Procambarus; species Procambarus clarkii. The sequence continues at coordinate 317,816 of NW_027189243.1, forward strand.
CTGAAAATATGCCAATTACTGAAAACTGCGATGGGTCATATTTTGCCCAAACCCCCCTGCAGTTTTCAAAATGTCTGAAATGTCCGAAATTTGACTCCTGAGCGTGATTTTTGAGCCGAATTCTGACTCTCTGCACCTATTTTCATTTTCAAATTACGACTTTTTATACCGAAAATATGCCAATTACTGAAAACAGCGATGGGTCATATTTTGCCCAAACCCCCCTGCAGTTTTAAAAATGTCTGAAATGTCCAAAATTTGACTCTTGAGCGTGATTTTTGCGCCGAATTCTGACTCTCTGCACCTACTTTCATTTCCAAATTACGACTTTTTATACCGAAAATATGCCAATTACTGAAAACGGCGATGGGTCATATTTTGCCCAAACCCCTCTGCAGTTTTCAAAATGTCTGAAATGTCCGAAATTTGATTTCCTGAGCGTGATTTTTGAGCCGAATTCTGACTCTCTGCACCTATTTTCATTTTCAAATTACGACTTTTTATACCGAAAATATGCCAATTACTGAAAACGGCGATGGGTCATATTTTGCCCAAACCCCCCTGCAGTTTTCAAAATGTCTGAAATGTCCGAAATTTGACTCCTGAGCGTGATTTTTGAGCCGAATTCTGACTCTCTGCACCTATTTTCATTTTCAAATTACGACTTTTTATACCGAAAATATGCCAATTACCGAAAACGGCGATGGGTCATATTTTGCCCAAACCCCTCTGCAGTTTTCAAAATGTCTGAAGCGTTCGAAATTTGACTCCTGATCGTGATTTTTGAGCCGAATTTTGACTCTCTGCACCTATTTTCATTTTCAAATTACGAATTTTTATACCGAAAATATGCCAATTACTGAAAACGGCGATGGGTCATATTTTGCCCAAACCCCCCTGCAGTTTTCAAAATGTCTTAAATGTCCGAATTTTGACTCCTGAGCGTGATTTTTGAGCCGAATTCTGACTCTCTGCACCTATTTTCATTTTCAAATTACGACTTTTTATACCGAAAATATGCCAATTACCGAAACGGCGATGGGTCATATTTTGCCCAAACCCCCCTGCAGTTTTCAAAATGTCTGAAACGTTCGAAATTTGACTCCTGATCGTGATTTTTGAGCCGAATTCTGACTCTCTGCACCTATTTTCATTTTCAAATTACGACTTTTTATACCGAAATTATGCCAATTACTGAAAACTGCGATGGATCATATTTTGCCCAAACCCCCTTGCAGTTTTCAAAATGTCTGAAATGTCCGAAATTTGACTCCTGAGCGTGATTTTTGCGCCGAATTCTGACTCTCTGCACCTATTTTCATTTTAAAATTACGACTTTTTATACCGAAAATATGCCAATTACTGAAAACGGCGATGGGTCATATTTTGGCCAAACCCACCTGCAGTTTTCAAAATGTCTGAAATGTCCGAAATTAGACTCCTGAGCTTGATTTATGAGCCGAATTCTGACTCTCTGCACCTATTTACATTTTCAAATTACTACTTTTAATACCGAAAATATGCCAATTACTGAAAACGGCGATGGGTCATATTTTGCCCAAACCCCCCTGCAGTTTTCAAAATGTCTGAAATGTCTGAAATTTGACTCCTGAGCGTGATTTTTGAGCCGAATTCTGACTCTCTGCACCTATTTTCATTTTCAAATTACGACTTTTTATACCGAAAATATGCCAATTACTGAAAACTGCGATGGGTCATATTTTGCCCTAACCCCCCGGCAGTTTTCAAAATGTCTGAAATGTCCGAAATTTGACTCCTGAGCGTGATTTTTGAGCCGAATTCTGACTCTCTGCACCTATTTTCATTTTCAAATTACGACTTTTTATACCGAAAATATGCCAATTACTGAAAACGGCGATGGT